>NC_136497.1:33308100-33478100 GCF_053919585.1 Euprymna scolopes
TACACACGTTAATGAGTGTGAACGGTGTAACCCGTGAAAATTTCCCCCACTACATTTTGGGGTATTTTGCAATATTTCTTAACTGTTCGATTGTACACCAGCCGGCAGTTCCACCTGATAAGTGACCTGCTCCTCCCAGGCCAAACTTTATCTTACCCAATTTAGATCCTTGTTTCCTCTACTATCATTGTATGCCATTATTTATTATAATAGTAAACTATACACATATATCCATGTACAGACAAACACGTACAAACTCGAGCTTTATTATATATACATATATATATATATATATATGTATATGTGTGTGCATGTGTGTGTGCGTATGCGTATACTGAGTGCGCGTATTCCCTTTGAACTACTTTTAGATTCGTAAAAACTTACAAATCGTTTCTAACTTCAAATTAAGTTAAAGTTTAAACAGATTTTTTTTAACTTAATGCAAGTTCCTACGCGTCTAATTTAATTCACATCGCTGTCTAACGGGTTAGTTAATAAAATCTTCCGGAAGAGACACAAACTTGATTACTTTTTCTACAGTTAGCCTTTGGAAATAAACGCTATGTTTGCTCCGTGCATGTATTCGTGAACTATATGACTGACATTTTTAATATTTCCTCTAGTCAAACACAGTTTGTTTACAGTCGTGTGTCAATCACGTGTTTAATTTCGTCATGACTAATTATTTTTGTGGGGGCGATGAAATGATTTAAAATAGGCCGACATTAAGGTTAACCTTTGTTCTGTTCAACATTCGTTAACAAACATATTTATAGGCGAACATTTTCGAAGATGTAAGGTTTTAAGAATAGTCGCCGTTAAAATAAAATTGAAAAACGCCGCCGACGATATTGTGAAATATAAGCAATATGCCAATGGTCAAATGCAATTACCCAGAACAAAAAATAAATACTCTGTCGATTTAATAATAATTACGACATAAACATTCTTCTGCTATAATGTTTTTTTTTCTTGTCTCTCCCTTTTATAAAATTATCTGTAAGGAATATAAGTTTTTCACTCTACATATAAATGGTTTCCTATAATAAACTATGAATTGTTTATCGATCATGATAACCGGAAATACAATTTTTGAATGGAGCACGCGTGCAGGAACGACGGTCATCAAGAAAATTACGTAAACATACATCAACATGATATTGATAACTATCGACCCATCACCAGCCTTCGAGATGTGGCAGATGTGATTTACCAATGATGGAACAGCAAACATCTTACCGAAAGGAGAAAGTTGAAAATGTTTCAAAGTGAAAAAGTAGAATTTGTACCGGTTATAATGATAGATCTAGGGGTGTAAGATAAAAGATTTAGATATGCATATAAGATTATTGTAATTCTGTACAACTGAAGAGCACTTTTGAAGACACCTTTGTTATGAAATTTCACAATCCTCGGAGCACTGTGTAAAGACTGAGAAAAATGCTGATAGCCTATGGTCCATTGCTATAGTCTGATTATCAACATGAATTAGATAATACCAACAGCCAAACACAAAATGTCATACCAGAAATAATAATAACTAGCAGGACCGGTGGAAATGCCACGGTAGTTAAAATCTTTTAAAACACATCAGTAAGAAAGTCCTTATAAAAATGAACGTATGGAAGCAAGTAGAACAAACAAAGAACTTTAGTTTAAACTTTTATTAAAGGTCAATGCGATCGTAACTGATGCTGTTGATATTGTCAGTAAGTGCTGGTGATGATTGAGGCGGTGACAGGGACGTCGATCAGCTGCTTGGAGTGAGAATAGTGGTCACTCAGCAGGTTCTTGGGAGTCAGATTGTGAATTTAAAAAAACTGTGTGACATTGTTGACATCGATTTTGTGCAAGTTCTGATGACCCCAAATTGTTTAATATTTCAGGACATTTTGGATTACATGTGTAAGTAATGAATAGGTCACAGAAAACTGCCATTGCATCTTGATAAAGCTGTTGTAGATTCCTAGGACTTCCTGTAAGTGTAGATGGTAGAATAACTGGTACACCAGGATACCCATCTTCATTCCTTGCTAAATGATCCATTAAGCCAGAATATTGAGCAGCTCTTAGTTGACTTTGATGGCTTTTAATGAAGTTAAATAAGCAACTGTCAACTTTTAGATATGCGATAGACTTTTCTATTTATTTTGAATTTTATTCAATGAAGATTTGGAAATTCACAAATATTTTTTTAAGTCGAATTATTGATATAGATTTCAATTAATGCATCACAACTTCCTGATAATATAAATAGAACACTTTGAATTTTTTGTACAAAAGTTTTTTCCATAAAAACATTGTAATCTGTTATAATATTCAGATTCTTGTGTATTACATGCATAGAAAATGAAGTGTTTCTGTAAATCTTTCGAACTACAGTTAACTTTTGATTTTTCGATAATCAAAATGATGTGAGGTAGGTTATACCTATCAAATTTATTGTCAATGTTATATAGTTAAGTAAGCTGGCTAATTGGCTATAAAGTAAGATATTCCGAACTTTGATCTAACATTTTAATTACAAAAAAAAGCTTAACATTTTCTTGTATCTTTTTTTTATATTAAGAAAAATGTAAGCATCATGCTGAAATAATAAAATGGCATTCTTAATAAGGGGAGAGGGTGTGACTATTCTAAACCTTCACTTAAATAACGATTTAACGAAAAAAATGTTTATAATGTTCTTGTATCTTTTTTATAATTTTTGTTAAATAAGAAAAATCAATAAACTTTGATAACACTATTGTAAGAATCATGCTGAAAGCCATTCTTAATATGAGGAGGGGAGTTAACTATTCTGAAACTTCACCTAACAATGTAAAAAAAAAAAGGGAAAAATATATGTATGAACAATAAATATTTCTTCAGTTAAATAAAATATACTGTAAATCTTTAAATAAGGGATAAATATTTATTTAAACCATAATTATTGAAACAAAGTATTTTACTGCATAAAAAACGGTTATGGGGAGAAGGGTTAACTATTTTGAACCTTTTCCTAAATAGCGATTTAATGAAAAAAAAATGTAATGGTCTTGTATCTTTTTTTTATAATTTGTTTTAAAATAAGAAAAAAAAAACGGTAAATATCCAGATACGCTACTACAGAACACCGACCACTCTAATTTGTTTTTTTATATAGGTAATTGAGGTCGCTGACAACGAATCTGATAGTCAAACTTGGGGCAAATTTACCGTTTGCATGGTATTTACCCCTGAGCCCACAAACTACTTTCCACATTTTGCAGCTTCCGTTTATGCTACGCGCATGCACGGTGTAGCATAAATGACGGCTTCACCAAGCAAACTACGTTGGGGTAGGGGCTTTTTTTTTCCAGGACATAGAATTTTCTAATTTTCCAAAATACATTATAGCACTTTTTGGGTGGAAAATTTAAAATTAACTGAAAAAGAAATAAAACAAGAAAAGGAAAGCACTCCAAGTTGGAGTAGCGGGGTAATTTA
The DNA here is from genome assembly GCF_053919585.1 of Euprymna scolopes. Classification (NCBI taxonomy): domain Eukaryota; kingdom Metazoa; phylum Mollusca; class Cephalopoda; order Sepiida; family Sepiolidae; genus Euprymna; species Euprymna scolopes. Next base: position 33,311,569 of record NC_136497.1, read on the forward strand.
TCTGTTTTTTTTTTAACCTGGAACATCGAATTTTCAAATTTTCAAAAAGTAACGCACCGACATTTACCAATTAGAACACCATTTAACATTTTCCGAAGATTTTACTGTGTACATTGGCACGCGCGCCCCAACATCACATCCGCTCCCCCCCGCTCGCGCCCCCAATGTACACAGTAAAATCTTCGGAAAATATTAAATGGTGTTCTAATTGGTAAATGTTGGTGCGTTACTTACGGAAAAAACGTTTAACTAAACTTCAAAAGCACCTATTAAGCCACATAAGTTCTATAATTGAATCCCCCCCCGCAAAAAAGAATGAAAAACATAAAGATGTTTGGTGCTTATGTTTTTGTAAACCACATTAAAAACTACGCGAGACAAAAAAAAAAAGTCCCTCAATCTTTTGTACTTTTCTATAACTGTAAGTCATTAAAAAAATGTCAGTCTGTAATTTTTTGATTGGTACGCCATGTGAGAAGGCAGTTTGCTAGGTGAAGCAAGCCGTCGTTCATGCTGCATTGCTGCAGCGCACGCGCATAGCGTAAACGGAAGCTGCAAAATGGTGGAACGTTAATCGTGGGTTCGGGGGTTAATACCATGCAAACAGTAAATTTGCCCCAAGTTTGACTATCAGATTCGTTGTCAGCGACCTCAATTACCTATAAAAACAAATTAGGGTGGTCGGTGTTCTGTAGTAGCGTATCTGGATATTTACCAAAAAAAACCGCTATTGTAAGAATCATGCTGAAAGCCATTCTTAATATGGGGAGGGGGGTAACTATTCTGAAACTTCACCTAACAATGTAATAAAAATAATGGAAAAATTCTTCAGTTAAATAAAATATACTGAAAATCTTTAAATAGGAAATAAATATTTCTTTAAATAAATTAAATCATAAGTAATGAAACACTGTTTTATTTCATATTAAAAAAAAAATGTTGTGCCGGTGGGCATTAGAAGATGAATGCCTGTAAAAGAAGCAAAATAAAATGAACAAAACATAAGTAATAACTACAGTGATGATCATATTTATTGGCACGGTAAAAGAAAAGTTAAATTTTGTCTAATAAATTCTAAAAAAGGGATTAAATTAAAGAAAATAACAAAGTATATTATGTATTTTTAACTGGCCTTTCCGATGCAGCAATCGGATTTTAGAAAAAAAAAATAACAAAGGAACAACAAACATAATTGAAAAAAACCCTTGTTCAAAATTATTGGCACGATTTATTTAATAATCAATTGTATAGCCTTTGGCCTTGATTACCTTCCTCAGTCGCTTTTCATAGTTTACAACCAAGTTGTTGCACTCTTCAGTAGTAATTTTAGCCCACTCTTCCTGACAGTAATCCTCCAATTGAATAAGATTCTTAGGCTTCCTTTGCATTACCATCAATTTTAATGTTCTCCATAAATTTTCAATTGGATTAAGGTCTGGACTTTGTGATGGCCACTCCAAAACAGTAATATGATTGTCCTCAAGCCATTTCTTAGTCAGTTTAGCCGAATGCTTTGGGTCATTATCTTGCATGAACCACCAACGACGACCAAGTGAGAGCTCTTTAGCAGAGTCTTTCAGGTTTTCATCCAATATTTTAACATAATCTTCCTTTTTTATGCTACCTGTGACCTTAACAAGTCGCCCTGGTCCAGAGGCAGCAAAGGATCCCCAAAACATCAAACTGCCTCCACCGTGCTTCGCCAGATTTTCTGTAAATATAAGACACTTTATTATGGCCAAATAACTCTATTTTCGTTTCGACAGTCCATAGAACACGTTTCCAGAATGCAACATCTTTATCAATATGACGTTTTGCAAAGGCTAGCCTTGCGTTCAGGTGCATAGGCTTCAATAAGGGAGTCTTTCTCGGACGACATGCTTTTAAACCAGCTCTCTTCAAAACTCTACCAACTGTATGTCGAGATACATTCACTTCAGAGGTGCTCTGTTTATCAACAATCTCCCCAACAGAGATCCTTGGGTTTTGTTTTACTTGTCGAACAATTTTCCGTTCATCTCTTGGGGAAAGAATCCTTTTTCTCCCTCTACCCTCTAAACTCATAACGTGGCCTTGCGATTTGAACTTGTTTATTATGGCTCTAACAGTGGATTTGGGAAGGTTTAGCTTCTTTGAAATCTTATCATAGCCCTCCCCATTGGTATGGCATGCTACAACAAGCTTCCTGACGTCTTCGCTGTGTTCCTTAGTTTTAACCATGGCGATTGAAAATTATAATTTAGTCACTTATAATAGTTTAAATAAATCGCCGTCTAAAAATTATCTGAAAAAAATTATTCACTGAATTAGCGTTAAACAAGCATAATATGGCTATAAAAAAGTTCAGAAAGCACGTAAACCGGAAATTGATTGATATTATACTGATACTAAAAGAAAAACAAAGCCGTGCCAATAATTTTGAACAAGGGTTTTTTGCAATTATGTTTGTTGTTCCTTTGTTATTTATTTTTTCTAAAATCCGATTGCTGCATCGGAAAGGCCAGTTAAAAATACATAATATACTTTGTTATTTTCTTTAATTTAATCCCTATTTTAGAATTTATAAGACAAAATTTAACTTTTATTTTACCGTGCCAATAAATATGATCATCACTGTATGTAAACAACGTGAAGCTAAGCTGTATAAATGTTACAAAATTACTCGATTCGGCATTAAATAACACGAAAAAGGATTGATATGCCGTAAAACAAAAACAAAACAGAACAAGAGGTAAAATATGTTTTGACTTTATGTTACTCAGTGTATTTGCGAATAATGACTTTGGTGATTTATTTAATAAAGTCTTCTTGACTTTTGTAACATGTATTTCTTAACATATTTTTTGTTGTGTAAATAAAAAGTAAATAAAAAACAACATTTTTGTTCGGGAACTTTTGGGACATAAAAGGGTTTAATGATTTTTAACTGATAAAGATTGAACAATAAAGGGAGATAATTCACATTAATTAATGTTTGCGATGATGATGACGCGTTTCATTAATTAATGTTTGCGATGATGATGACGTGACACCGTACGTACAAGCAAATTAATATACAGATAATAATAATAATAATAATAATAATAATAATAATAATAATAATAATAATAATAATAATAATAATAATAATAATATAAATTTAAGACAGAACATTTGTATTAATAAATTTTGGAATTTCAAGTGGCTTAAGCGGATTTCACCAAATATATATTATTCATGTTATTATGAGTAGAAACTATGAAAATATTGTACCTTTGCTCACCTATATTCATAAGGTTGGGCAATGCTATCAATGTTAAAGGACATATGCTACCAGATGCTCAATGATGAATATAGTAACGTAGAGGAGAGTTAATCCCCTTCCCCTTAGAAAAGAGGAGTTACTTCATTGAACGACGATATCATGACAACAGTAATGATACTAAACTACTCCCCCTACGTTACCATGCGAAATTAATATAGAAGGTTATACGATACTTAATGAACATATAGTATATTGCCCGCCACATAATGATGTTATAAGATTTTTGATAGCACCAAAAGAGAAATAAAGGTATTTTAGAATGGCATAATTTCAAGAGAGAAGCTACAACGCAATTGCAAACTATTAACTAAACCTGCGTTTTGTTTAAATATAAAGTAAATGTTAAGCTATGTATTTCCACGAATAAAATGACTGCAATTTAACGATATACAGGCCGGATTACAGTTAAGACAGGTATATTGCTTTTATATGTTTACCTGTAAAAACCAGCGTATCCATTAGGAGAAATTGATTTCTTTTGTATTTTCTCTCTAAATGAAAACGAGTAACTTAATTATTGCTGAATGAAATATCTAAAATTATGAATACAATTAATCATGGTATATGAAAAATGAATGAGAATAAAACTAGTAAAACGAGTAGAGCACGTTTACCAATGATCAACATATGAAATCTTTAACTCTGGTAACATCAATAAAGAAGGCATCTGCGGTTCGTTAATTTTGGAAATGCAAATGGTTTTGTAATCACTTGACTATTTTCTGTAACAACATTAAATAAATATTTTGTTGTATTATATTTTGCTTTTTCATAAATATCGGATAATCCTAAGGATTTATGTAACACAGATGTAAGCCTGATTGAATAGTAGATATACATAGATTTACAGGTGAGATATTGAATTTGGTGCTTAGTAATTAACTGCTAATACCTCTTAGGTGAGAAAATAAGCCAAATTCAGATTTGCAACGGATTGTTTAACCTGTGTTAACTAAGATGTTCTCGTATGTGACAGGGTGGACTCCATGACAATTGACTTTTTGTTTTAACCCGAGTCTGAATATGTTTAATTGATAAACACAAATGGATGCTGAAATCTGAGTCTGAGATTTCCGATCTCTGGTTTACATGTCTTGTGTAAACTGCGGCATCGTTTGATTATAGAAATACTTATATGTCCGCTCATATTGAAAGCTGTAGCATATATATATATATATATATATATATATATATATATATATATATATATATAGAGAGAGAGAGAGAGAGAGAGAGATAGATAGAGAGAGAGAGAGAGAGAGATAAATTACGATCAGTACTAGGAAAATTATATTTACACTAAGAAACGATTAATTAATACCAAAAGCATTTAAGCCTTTATATCTTTTTTAATTTTCTCTTATTTTACAGAACAGTACTGTTGACAAATGCTATCGCTTTCTTACACACCAATGTGTAAGATTCGATTCGCCAATGTATAAATTGCTAATTGTTCTGAGACTTAGATTTGAAATAGGAACGGTAGTCACTACATCCCCCGCAGCACACACACTAAGATATATATATATATATATATATATATATATATATATATATATATATATATATATATATATATATAGTAAGTTATAAAATATATATGGCGATTAAGCTATACTGAATATTCCACGTTTCATCCACTCTAGGACTCTTCGCAATATATTTTTTATAACTTATTAACTAGCTCTACCTACGTATTGAGCGCTTTTGAAGTAAATACTTAAAGGTTACGCATGCATGTATACTTGCGTATATTAATTTTATGCGCGTAAATTCAGTAGTTACATATATATATATATATATATATATATATATATATATATATATATATATATATAAAATGGGTTAATAAATTCCAACGAAAGAAAGATGTATATTTAAATAAGGGAGTAGTCACCAACAATGTGTATTTTTTAACATTATTTTATTATTCCGTGTCTTGGTTTTTCATTGAGAATTATGTTTGGATCATTGTAATAATGTTTTTAAGTCATTGAAATCGTTTACGTACGTGCGTCCTCGTCAGAAATTATTTTCAAATGTGTAAAAATGGCGATTTTCGTAGTTAATTTGAAGTTTTCCCAAGGGGTGGAGGCTTGTAAGTGTTTATTATTCATTGGTATGCTGAATTTTTATTGCTTTTTTATTTGGCTTGTCCAGGGAGACGTTGACCTCGGTGTAGTCGCTATCTCTTTCTGCTAATGTTTATTTCTTTTCCTTTAGGGTGGGGTAGTGTGTGTGTGTGTGTGCGTGCGTGTTTATGTGTGTGCGCGTGTGGGTGCGTGCGTGTGTTTGCTTTTATTGGTTTGGGAATGTGTATATTGTTTTATAGTATTTTGGGGTTATTTGCTTCCTTAGGAAACCGGCTGTGGTCTGAGGTCGTTACTAATGTGTATGTGTGGGGAGGGGGGACTGGCTCTTCTGAAATAAGGGTAGGGGTGCTTTCATTCTATTTTGATAATTATTTTTTGGATTCTTGGATTTTTTTCGACTTTCCCGACTGCTGGAAAACCGCCTCTGTGGTACCAGTCTTCAAGAATTCTGGTGAAAGAACTGACCCACTAAATTATCGCCCCATTAGCCTCCTCCCGCTTTTCGCCAAAATATTTGAGTCCTTAGTTAATAAAGCCCTAGTCCAGCACCTAACAGCTGCTAAACTCTTGACTGACAAACAATATGGATTCAGGCAAGCCCGTTCAACAGCAGATATCTTAACTGTAGTTTCTGAACGTATATACCGTTCATTGGATAAAACAGGGGAGGGTAGAGCGGTGGCCCTTGATATATCTAAGGCTTTTGACAGGGTATGGCACGATGGTCTTCTAAGGAAAATTAGATCATATGGAATCACTGGAAGAATTCATAACGTAATTAAATCCTTCTTAAGTAATAGAAAAATCAAAGTTGTCCTCGACGGACGTACATCCAAACAATATGACATAAATGCGGGAGTGCCTCAGGGGTCTATCCTTGGACCTCTATTGTTCCTGATATTCATAAACGACCTCCCTGATAATATTGTTTCGGAGATGGGTATATTTGCCGATGACACCACTCTCTATAACAGATATGAGGGGAAAACAAATGAACACATATCCAAGAAAATGGCAGAAACACTAGAGGATGACCTCCAATCCGTAGTGGAATGGGGACAAAAATGGTTGGTCTCATTCAATGCTGCTAAGACTAAGCTTGTTTCCTTCAATAACTACAAGAAACCTTCTCTACCACCAATAGCAATGGCCAAGAACACATTGCCTGAAAGTACTTCTTTTAAACTCCTCGGCCTAACGTTTACAGGGAATATGAACTGGAATAGATACATTGAGAGTATTGCCAAGGCTGCTGCAAGGAAGGTTGGCTCCCTCTACCGTGCTAGAAAACTACTTACGCCTGCCAGTATCCTATACCTCTATAAGGCAACCATTCGCCCATGTATGGAGTACTGTTGTCACATCTGGGCTGGTGCATCTGCTGCTTGTCTCTCGCTCCTGGACAGGGTTCAAAAAAGAGTCGCAAACCTGATAGGTCCTGAACTGTCATCTGGGCTTCAACCTCTGTCCCATCGACGAGATGTTGCATCCCTCTGCCTGTTCTACAAATACTTTAATGGTGAATGCTCTGACGAACTGCAAACACTTGTACCTCCCCGACGTAACTACCCCCGACAAACCCGACAAGCTACTAAGTCTCATCCCTTTACAGTGGAGATCCCTAGGTGCAAGAAAGCCTTTTACTCCAATAGTTTCTTCCCCAGAACTGCGGGTCTTTGGAACTCCCTTCCGGGATTCTGCTTTCCCAACTGCAATGATATGCAGAAGTTCAAGTGTAATGTTAACAAACATCTTTCTACTCTTCTCCCTTCATAATGACCCCGCTAATTAATTCCCTAATAGTAGCCCCCTGCTTCAAAGTGGCACTGTGCCTTGTTTGGGGTGAAAATTGAATAAAAAAAAAAAAAAAAAAAATTTTAGTATTGTGATTTTTCGTTTTAGTCTTATATTATGTTTGTTTAGAAAGAGGGGTGTATTTAAAATAGGGAATTTTTTAATGTTTCTATTTATTTGTCTCCCCATGTGGGTATGGCCAGACCCAGGATCGGTTCCTAGTGTGCGGAAGATTTTGTTCCCTAGAGGGGGGCATTGGAGAGGGTATAGGTATGGGAGGGGGATGATAGAAAGGATGATAGTCGTTTCAGTCATGAGGGGGTTCTCCTCCACTGACTGAGGAGGGAGCGAGGTGTTGGAACAGATATTATACTATGGTTCTAGGTGTCTCCTAGTGTTGTTGGGTTCGAGGTTAAGTAGGGTTGGTATTGTTCAGTGTGTTGTATTAGAGATAGGGGTGTTATGTCTGTGTGTGGTTGTATGCGCGCACATGTGTGTGTTTCTGACGAGGACGCATCACAGACCGTCTGAAACGCGCGTAAACGATTTCAATGACTTAAAAACATTATTACAATGATCCAAACATTATTCTCAATGACAAATCAAGACACGGAATAATAAAATAATGTTAAAAAATACACATTGTTGGTGACTACTCCCTTATTTAAATATATATATATATATATATATATATATATATATATATATATATATTTATATATATATATGTTGTGTGTGTGTAAATTATATAAAACATAGTTTATTTATTTATGAATTTATTAACGATTCTTGGGTATTTTTTCTTCTTTTTGTTCCCTGAACCTTCTTAAAAAACGAGTTTTCTGACCTTTATTTACATTTTAGTCGCCCTACATATTGTGACGTATTTTTTGTCATTATTCATTTTTTATTTAAATATTTTTGTACATATTATGACGGGCATAAACGTAAGTAAGCAATAGACATGCATGTTTCGAAATATCAATTCTAATCAGTATGGCTAGCTTTTGTTTACAAAGATCGTCACCGCTCGAAAAGCAGTCTGGTTTTACTTAAGGATAACAGGGATGTTACCAAAATTTATGACATATTTTCGTCGCTATAAATGTCAGATTTTTTATTGATTTATTTTTTAATAGCACTTCTGTAGTATTTATCTCTTTCATGTATATACACTTGTGCCCGATATTATTCATACCCCTCCTTTAAAATTGAGTTTATTAGGTGTAACTTTGTAAGAATTTATTGTTTACGTCCATATTGATACATATTCTTAATAAACCTCTTCTGATCATTTTCGTCATTTTAAAATCTCGGGATACTTGTAATAAAAGAAATATACAGCTATTTATAAAATCTGCAATGTTCAAAAATAATCATACCCCCTTATTTTTTCAGTATTAATCGAGTTTCTGACTGTTTGTTTCCTGTTTGATTCTTATTTTGAATGCTTTTATACAACCTTTGATTAATTTCATTTCGTTTTTTGCATTTTTCAGAAATTAAAATGATATCAACTGAAAACCAATAAAAGAATAAAAATTATTAGAATGGGGAAGAAAAAAGAGCTTAGTAATGATCTTAGGACATAAAATTGTGAATTCACATAAGGATGGTTTAGGTTACAAGTCAATTTCCAAGAAATTTGAGGTCCCTACAGCAACAGTACAGAGCATCATCAAAAAATTCCAGAGCCACCACACAACAAACAACTTGATTGGTAGAGGAAGGAAAAGGAAACTGTCTGCTAGAACCACCAGGAATATTGTAAGCAGTGTTAATGCAAATCCAACCACCACTACTAAGGGCATTTTAGAAAATCTGGAGTCTTCTGGCATAAAAATATCAAGGCAAACATTGCAAAGGACTCTGCATGAAAATGGTCTGAAAGGAAGAAGACCAAGAAGGACTCCATTGCACACCAGAAACCACCTTGCAGCACGTCTAAAGTTTGCTAGGACCCATGTGAATTCTTCAGAGTTCGTTTTCTCAAGTATTTTGTGGACTGACGAAACAAAAATTGAATTGTTTGGCCATATGGATGCTTCTTACGTTTGGAGGAATAAAGGAGAAGCTTACAACCCAAAGAACACCGTACCCACGGTGAAACATGGTGGTGGTAGCCTAATGTTTTGGGGCTCCTTTTCGGCTAGTGGTCCAGGTAGTTTGGTCAAGATAGATGGAACCATGAAGAAGGAGCAATATTTGGAGATACTCCAGAAAAACATTAGACAGGATGCGGAGAAGCTCCATTTAGGACCAAACTGGGTCCTTCAACAGGGTAATGATCCAAAACATACTGCCAAAATAGTCAAGAAATGGTTTGAGGATAATCAAATTAATATTTTGGAATGGCCTAGCCAGAGTCCCGACCTGAACCCTATCGAAAACCTCTGGCACATATTGAAAACTAAGGTTAAAAAGCGGAAACCTAGAAATTTGAGGGATTTGGAGAACTACTGCATTGAAGAATGGTAAAAAATCAGTGTTGATGCTTGTAAAAACCTTGTTGATAAATATCCAAAACGGTTACAGGCAGTTATTAAGAATAAAGGGCATGCTATTGACTATTAGTAAGAGAGGTATGAATAATTTTGAACTAGTGTCATTATTGTTTTTCTTTGTATACTGTTTCAAACTTGCATAATTTATTTATTTGTTGAGTTTAAATTAAATGCTTATGCTTGATTTATTGTTTTAAATCCCTTTAATATTGTCTACCTTCTGGTTTGAGCAATATTCTTATAGAAATCTCAAAGATCCGAGGGGTATGAATAATATCGGGCACAAGTGTATATATATATATATATATATATATATATATATATATATATATATATATATATATATATATATATATATGTACTAGCAGTTAAGCCCGGCTTTGCTCGGGCTCTACGCACATATCATATTTTTTTCACGGGGACACCGTTTATCAAGGCCCGGAAGCCACTCAGGGATAAGGGTTATTGCAAGTACAGTACTTTAGTGAGGATATTTATTGAAATGTTTACTTGAGGTGGCGGTTCATTAAGAAGTTGTTTACATTGGACTTGAAGCCACTCATCAGCATAGATGCCAACGAATGATTTAAGTAGGTGTTTAGGGAGGTTAGAAGGCAAATATAATTGCAGTGGTGTTAGCAAGTGCAACCCTGAAGCACATATAGGGTATAATAGGATTTGCTCTAGAGATATCCCTGCCACACGGGAAGCCATCCTTAATATAGTCACATATTCCATGCCCATGGCGATTTTGGGAGGGGGCAGATTTAGCTCTTGATCTTCTCGGGCATCTTGACTGCCAGAGTCCTCCTCTGCTTTTAGTTTGAGGCTGTAAGAGTCTTCAGTGTCTGTTTTCTGTATGGATAAGCCATGATCTCGTTCACCAGCACTATCCTCCAAGTCTCATGGGACATACCGTGAGACTGATATCGCTTACGCACAGAGCGTTTCCTACTCTGCTGGAGAGACTCTCTTACTCTTTTGACCAGCTCGGCTGTTCACTTCTTGGGACGTCCTGAGTGGCTTGGACGATTCTCTCTGGCAGCGTTGAGATTCCCCACGGTCCCATAATTTTGGAAGTGGTCTACCAAGTTCTGAATTCTGCTTTTGTGTGGGCCCTTTTCACATTCGAACTGACGCATGAAACTGCCCTGGGTTTCTTAAACGAGCCTGTCTTGAAGTAAAATTTGACACAGTGTATTTTTTGTACCAGCTATCACTGGGGTCTTTGTGTACTCACGGTCGTTGATTCTGCCATGCCCTGCAAAATGAGGGCAATCGGTGAATAAATAATTGAAATATCACATAAACTGTACACGGGCCCGTGTTTTTGAGTCACCCTGTATGCACGGGTTTGAAGTATATTCGTAGCACACTTCCAATGATAAGATAGCTACTTCTTTAATCGGATGATCAGGCGTTCATTTTTTTTACTCAATTTTCTACATTGCATTAATTGTTTATATTTTCTCTGTTGTTTTCTATCAAACCAGGATTGTGCACTAATCGACAATTTATGTGATAGTATAGATGTAGTACTCGCGTTTGATACTAGCGCCCAAATACATGCGTTTGTTGATGTTAATATCCACCATCAAAATTAGGTCTGCTTCTCGTGTTGCACAAAGACAGCTAGACACTGCACTTACAGCTTATCTATGGCACATGTGCTGACACAAACAGTCGTGTTCCTTGCCTGCCCTCCCAGATCGGGAATAAAACCAGCAAGCTTCATTTCTAAACCTATTTCGTACCACGCTGCCTACGGGTTGTTTGACTAGTGGGCAAAGACTACTCGTGATATCGGTAAAAATCATACTTTTAGTGGCGATATGTTTTCTTTGGAGTAAACGTGGTTAAATAATAATAATAATAATAATAATAATAATAATAATAATAATAACAACAACTAGCCTTCAGCTAGTTGAGTATAAAGAAAACGGGGACTTTGAGGAGGCTTATTGCAACTAAAGTTCATGTGAAAACTATGCTGCTGCCAATGCTTAGCGGCTGTTGCGATAATGCAAATTATTTTGCAAAATTTATTGAAGGAGGTGGAAAGTACTGGGCATCTTGGGAGACGTGTCACTCAGACTCCAAAGAACACCAGAAGTTGATCTCAAATAGCAGTTTTTGATGATGGCCTCTGTACTTCTCCCTGTGTATAATAAATAACAATGATTATAAAGAGGTAAATGTGGATGAAGATAAAGAAAGAAAATCAGAACGAAAAATATTACGTTGGTTGAAAGACAACATAGGGAATTAGATTATGGAAAAGGAAAGAAGAACTATACAATATAGAGAAAGAGAGAGAAATAGCGAGAGATAAATAGACATATGGAATGAAAAAAGAACAGAAACAGCAAAGAATTATAACATGTAGATAGAAAAGACATGGATAAAAGAACAAAAGAAAAATGGAAGAACGAATTTGCTATCGTGAAACAATCGCGGAAACGAGTTGGGATTAAAGCCTAGTAAAACGCCTCCTTCTTTCGAATGACATGATAACTGTACCTTTCGTCTGGTGACATTTTGTAAAATCAGTTTACGATGGTCTAATCGAATGTTTCTGACGAGAAAATGCTGTTAGCGCTGACAATTTCCCGCGCGTTGCTAAGAACTGAGGAACTGAAAATCTGATTATCTAAAATTAATGATTCTCAACGCAACAGAAGAAAAGAACTTCATAGAAAAGATAACAAAAAAGAATCCAGAAAAGGTGTTGTCTATTCTTCACAACTCACTAACCCGCTCATACACGATGCATCGAAGTCAAGTCACGTAACACGATTTTAAACAAGTTCTCTAAAGAGATTTATTCAAGTCTGGCATGAGTGTGGTAGATTTATACGTGACTTCAAGTGAAGTCTCACTTAAAAACTGATATATACAATCGTTGAAATGTTACGCAATGTAAACAAAGTTTTTTCGTCATTTGAAAGTATGTACACACACCGGTTTTGGTTTGTATTTTTTCCGATTGCGTTTCAATAGTTCATTTTTTTTCAATTTGTAATCCGATACAGTTTATCCGTTTTAACCGAATATATACATATACATTTTCACCGATAGATACTGTTTTCCGGCAAATATATAGATAGCTATTCCCACCGAATATATATATATATATATATATATATATATATATATATATATATATATATATATATATATATATATATATATATATATATATATATATAAAGTAATTGAATTAGCTCTAGGACATTTAACTATCGAGCTTATTATATATCTAAATTACAACGAGCATTTCCTGTATTTTAATTAAACTAGTAATTTCACTATTACATTAAAATACACTTAGCTCTTTAGACTATTATTCTAATCTCCTTTAAATTATATATATATATATATATATATATATATAAATTCAGGTTTTAGTTGCTAAAATTAGAGACTACTGAATACAACGAGGTTGTTAGATAGTGCCCGATAAAAAGAGCAAACCATTTTTTAATTGGGGTAAACAGCTACATTTGGTCGCTGCAAACAGCCATCTGTTTCACTCTATGAGACTTCGTCAGGCCACCTTCAAGAATCCGACGCCATAGAAAAAGAGGAAAATATTTAGCCCTTAAAAAAAACAATAAAAGGTGCGAGCTCTCTAAAAATAAGGATAAAGATAGAGAAATCGCATTTCAACCTTTTTGGAAAATGGATAAATATTACGACAGGTTGATTTATAGAAAATATAAATTTTGAATGATTGAAGTAGATTGTATGTTACTAGAATTGTTTATTGTGTTAGTGGGTGGGGTGGGGTTAATTGGTTTGTTTTAAAAGCTAATTTTTCCGTGTCAAAGTAAGAGTTTGCAAATGTGTTCGTCGACACAACAAGTCGTGTGTTAGAAAAAATTGAAGAGTAGGAAAAGGGGGAGTGTAATAAAAAGAAATAGAGAGAAGAAAAAGAACTATCAGCATATCTCCGCTAAGCATTTTTAGACTCATATATCCATATTCAAAGGATATATATATATATATATATATATATATACGAATGTATATATATATATATATATATATATATATCTATATATATATATATATATATATATATATATATATATATATATATATATATATATATATACATTTTTTTCATATTGAACATCAGGCCAAATGCGCTTCAGGCAACCGTAAAAGTGCCCAAAAGATGTTACATATCAGCCCCCGTCTGAGCCACCAATCACAGTCATCCGCATAGAGAAAGTCACGGATCATGTTGGTGAGTACTTTTGTACTTGCTTTGAAGCGCCTTATGTTGAATAATCCCCCAGTAGTTCGGTAGCGAATATAGAACCATCAACGTAACCCCTAATGCAATCCGAAAGACCGTGGTGAAATACAAAGGAAAGAGCGTGATGCTGCAATGCCTCCCTGCTTAACACAATTTTTTACCGAAATAGGATCAGCCAGATTTCCCCCAACGTTGACCACATCCTTCATATAATCGTGGAAGATATATATATATATATATATATATATATATATATATATATATATATATATATATATATATATATATATATATATACAGTGATGATCATATTTATTGGCACGGTAAAATAAAAGTTAAATTTTGTCTAATAAATTCTAAAAAAGGGATTAAATTAAAGAAAATAACAAAGTATATTCTGTATTTTTAACTGGCCTTTCCGATGCAGCAATCGGATTTTAGAAGAAATAAATAACAAAGGAACAACAAACATAATTGCAAAAAACCCTTGTTCAAAATTATTGGCACGATTTATTTAATAATCAATTGTATAGCCTTTGGCCTTGATTACCTTCCTCAGTCGCTTTTCATAGTTTACAACCAAGTTGTTGCACTCTTCAGTAGTAATTTTAGCCCACTCTTCCTGACAATAATCCTCCAATTGAATAAGATTCTTAGGCTTCCTTTGCATTACCCTCAATTTTAATGTTCTCCATAAATTTTCAATTGGATTAAGGTCTGGGCTTTGTGATGGCCACTCCAAAACATTAATTATGATTGTCCTCAAGCCATTTCTTAGTCAGTTTAGCCGAATGCTTTGGGTCATTATCTTGCATGAACCACCAACGACGACCAAGTGAGAGCTCTTTAGCAGAGTCTTCCAGGTTTTCATCCAATATTTTAACATAATCTTCCTTTTTTATGCTACCTGTGACCTTAACAAGTCGCCCTGGTCCAGAGGCAGCAAAGGATCCCCAAAACATCAAACTGCCTCCACCGTGCTTCACTGTGGGTATGGTGTTCTTAGGCAGGAAAGCTTCGCCAGATTTTCTGTAAATATAAGGCACTTTATTATGGCCAAATTACTCTATTTTCGTTTCGTCAGTCCATAGAACACGTTTCCAGAATGCAACATCTTTATCAATATGACGTTTTGCAAAGGCTAGCCTTGCGTTCAGGTGCATAGGCTTCAATAAGTGAGTCTTTCTCGGACGACATGCTTTTAAACCAGCTCTCTTCAAAACTCTACCATCTGTATGTCGAGATACATTCACTCCAGAGGTGCTCTGTTCATCAACAATCTCCCCAACAGAGATCCTTGGGTGTTGTTTTACTTGTCGAACAATTTTCCGTTCATCTCTTGGGGAAAGAATCCTTTTTCTCCCTCTACCCTCTAAATTCATCACGTGACCTTGCGATTTGAACTTGTTTATTATGGCTCTAACAGTGGATTTGGGAAGGTTTAGCTTCTTTGAAATCATATCATAGCCCTCCCCATTGGTATGGCATGCTACAACAAGCTTCCTGACGTCTTCGCTGTTTTCTTTAGTTTTAACCATGGCGATTGAAAATTATAATTTAGTCACTTATAATAGTTTAAATAAATCGCTATCTAAAAATTATCTGAAAAAAATTATTCACTGAATTAGCGTTAAACAAGCATAATATGGCTATAAAAAAGTTCAGAAAGCACGTAAACCGGAAATTGATTGATATTATACTGATACTAAAAGAAAAACAAAGCCGTGCCAATAATTTTGAACAAGGGTGTTTTGCAATTATGTTTGTTGTTCTTTTGTTATTTATATTTTTCTAAAATCCGATTGCTGCATCGGAAAGGCCAGTTCAAAATACGTAATATACTTTGTTATTTTCTCTAATTTAATCCCTTTTTTAGAATTTATTAAACAAAATTTAACTTTTATTTTACCGTGCCAATAAATATGATCATCACTGTATATATATATATATATATATATATATATATATATATATATATATATATATATATATATTTATATATATATATATATATATATATATATATATATATATATATATATATATTGTATAGGTGACCATATTGGGCCAATACATATAATAGATGACGATGGTGATGAGAGGAAGATAAGGAAGCCATATAAAAGAATTCATTATTGCAGTTATGTGTATTACTGTTCTTTTACACAGAGGGGAGGGGGCACATTACTAGGAAAGGGATTATACAAAGTTATTATTAAGATTATTACACATTGCCTTCAATTGGTTAATGACGAAGACAGCGGTTACAAAAATTGATGCTGTTCTTTATTTTATTTGACCTGTCGAATGATAATGGCGTCAGGAATTCAAATTCGGGATCTACATAGTTTAATGTTCTTTCCTTCGCTTCCAAAAGACTCTGAGTCCAACTCTCTCACTGCTAAGCGGACGAAACTGCTGTGGCTCCTCTGCACGGCTGCTAACTGTCGACTCTACTAATCTGCTTATTCTAGCTCCTTTTTGCTATGGCGTCAGATGTGTCGTTTCAAATCGTGGCGAACTCACGAGATTCAGCACACGTTATCCAAACCCACTTTCTACACCATGAATTCTCAACAAAACTAGTGTTTAATTCAGTTTTCATAACAGAACGAACAGTTAAATTCTTTTTTACAATACAAACAATATCTAACTATTTCCAGAACAATAGCTAAAATCTAACACTCCAATTTCTGAATCTATGCTTAACCTTGCTTACAAGGTTCGAATCTCGGCTTATTCTAATCTCATTTTCCATTTATCTAATGTTTTTTCTTATTTACAGGAAAAAGAGAAAACCTTTCCTTGTAACACACACACACACACCTTTTTAGGGGGGCGCAGTTTAAATAATGGCTAAATACAAATCAATCAGCATGATGTTTTAAAAAATATATCGATGGAAATACGATTAAAAAAAATCATGAATCTGGCAAGGGTGAAGGAAAGTTATTATAAAAAATCATGCAAGTGCCACGAATTTCAGTGCTAACATATTTACGATCTTGAGTAAGTCGCACTCGCTCTTTCATTAAATAAAAATTTAGAGACTATTTTTACTTAGACTTTGAGACCTTCTCTTTGATTGGAAAAAGAAAATCTTTCAGGACAAAATTTAGTATCTACGTAATTATTCACCCTTGTTTTTTATTTATCGTAATTTCTTCGATTTAGCTCTATTGAACGAGAAACGAAACCTCGTTAGCTACCCTCTTTTTCAATTTTTATTTTTGAAATCATCATGTTGATTGGTATGTATTTAGCCAATATTTCAAATTAACCGATCTACATAAAAACGTACACCCACCAATACGGATATGTAAATGCAAATGTGTTGGCATATTATTACTTTTTACATATTTTCCATAGCAATTACCAATAGTATCACATTATTATGTGTTATATTAGGTGTTAATTTTTTCACATTATTATATGCGTTATCTAAGGCGTTAATTGTATTTGTTATTAATTGCGTTAATAGTGATTAAAATTAGACTACTTTAGCGGAGTTAGTTAACGTGCATACATTTCTGTGTGCATGCACACTCACATACACACACACACACATATATATATATATATATGTGGGTGTGTGTGTGTGTGTTGGATTTATAATATAAAAAACTATTTGCAATGTTTTTTTTTTACAAGTGGGGCAGATTGTTATATTTTCATTTAAATTTTGTTCTCACTAAAAAAAAAGATATATTCAAATTCAGTTCCTTGCCATATTATTTTGCACGTGTTCGTTTTTCTTTAAAAGACTAAGTTCTGTCTATCTTGCTTTTGTAGCTATGAATTATGTTCAATAAAGTCTTGGAAAGAGGTGTGTTTACGTCTTGGATATTACAATATAACATACCACTATCACCCTTATGTATATCCTGCATTTATTGTTGTTTCTACATATATTATATATTGGTGCTTTTCCATTAATAATACCCGTTTTACACAGACATGTTGCCATTGTGAATGTATTTACTTTGGATAGTTTTGCTTTCATTTTCAACATACACTAGTTGAACAAGCAATTGTCTTCTCAGGTATTGTTTTCATATGATTTCTTACATCTGAATGCATTCAGTTCATCAAATTGCACAATTTAAGAATAGTTGTATCTTACTCGCAAACCTTTTTCATAATTTCACCATTTAAAAGCTAACACTTTCAACAATTTTGTTTCTTTCTTTTCTATATTTCGAACAACATAATTTTTCAAATTCCATACGTCTGTTATTACTTAAAATATATGCAATCAGTACAGCTTGGTTTATCCTTTGAAGACAAGTTTAAATCGTTGATGTAATAGATTACATGGTATGCCTTCATTCCGTAATCATAAAACCTATTAACATTTCGTAATATGAATGATAAGTATACCATACTCAAAACTCAAAACAACTGTGACAAACTGTCTTCCACGAGGAAAATATTCACTAATTAGACTGGTGCTTGGTTTCAATGAAATTTCCCATCATTTCATTCTTCCTTCCAATACATTTCGCATATCATTTGCTATTCCACATATTTCAATGCATTCCTTAATATTTATAGGTTTAATCATAACATATGCATTGCAGTAATCAATCCATAACATAGATGCGATCGGGAGTCTTACAACCACGAAGTATTGTTCACATATTAATCAAATGATCTTTGATTTCTATACTAATTCTCTTACATAACTTTACTCCTAAAGTAAGACCAATTGCTGGTTAGAATATTGGCCACTCCTATCTGATAAAATACCCATTAGATGATTTCACATCCATAAAAAGGTGGTGATTGGTCGATAGTGTTCGACCTCCCTGTCTGTTGATGAACACTTCTTGTAAGGCACTTTTAATTGACGCGTGTTCTTTCAGTAATACATTTCTTTTTAAAATGTCGTAAATATGAGATTAATCTCTTATAATGCAATTTGGCAGAAATGTTCATCCAATATCTTTGCATTCGCTCTTACCAAGAAGCTATTCGATGTTGGATATTCCCACATAATTTTATATATTTTTTCTTTGGTCACTTTCGCGATATCTTTGATTTGATTTAACTTAGTTCCGATTATTATTATTATTATTTATCAGTTAGGAGTTGCCACACAGGCCTTCAAAGATTTCTCTTTAAGAGAAACATGTGGTTTACCCTGAAATCTGAGTGACAACAAGTCTCCATAGATTTCTTGTATTCTCTAACTCTTTCGATAATCTTTGCAGATGAATATGCGTTATCGCAGCAGTCGCTTACAACTTGGAGTGAGCAGCGATCATTAGTTGTCACTGAAATTTGAATGGCATTAAGCATTCCTAAAGTCCCAATCCCTTTTGCACTCATCCAGCAAAGGTCTAGCAAGTGCTTTCTCTTCTTGTTCTTTCCTTGCGTTTCCTCGATTATTTTGTGTGGCTTCAGTTTATGGTGACACACACACACACAAAAATAAAGTAGTAAGGGAAATGCAGGGGGGCCTTGCGGTTTACTTACACTTATATAGTTTCAGTTGTTATAATTACATGTGATGTTTATTAATGTTTTATATGTCTAGTAGTTTCTGTATGTTCATTCTGTTCCTTCTTATGCATGTTAGTCTCTGAATTTAATGTATTCCTTAACATTTCGGTCGTTTTAGTTATTGGTATACGTTGTAGGTTCTCAGCTATCCCTCAGATATAATCTCCCATTTTTTAAACGTTTTTTGGTATTGTTCCTAGTTCTCCTGATATTAGTTTTGCTATATTGATTTTTTTCATCCTCCATATATATTTAAGCTCTTTAATCAGTTCTGTGTATTTGCCTCGCTTCTCTGTCTATTTGCGCTTCACCCTGTGATCTACTGGAACAGTAGTGCATACTATCTGGCATGACTTTTCTTTCTTGTAAACTATTAAGATGTATGGCATTTTTAATTGAATGGGTTAGTCTGTATATCTATGTCCTATAGGATAGTGTACATTTTATTTTTCAGTAGTATGTAAGTTTGTGTTCGTAAAATTTCTTAGAGGATTCAAGATGCAGTTGTCTGCATAATTCCTAGTGTACTGCCTTTCAAAACTTGATCGTGCCTATTTTATATTCTGTTTGTGCTAGGTAGTTGCATTCGCTAATTTTGTGGTTTTCGTCTTTTTGTCCACATAGAGCCTGCAGGTAGTGTTTACTCTGGTCTTGTCAATCTTTGCTTTTATATTTTTGACTTTAATAGTGTTATCTTCTGATGCGTGATATAAAAGATTAAGTTTCTCTGTTTACATTTCATTTTTGTAGCCATAGAAAAGTATTTCCTTTATTCTTATTTTTTGGAAGCCAAATGAATCGTTCATGTAGCTTTTCTTCATCCCATTTTCTTTTCTCGCTTCATCCCTTGTTTATATTTAATTTTTCCAGTTTGTATCTCGGTATTTCTTGTATTTTTCTAATAATTTTTTTCATTGATTTTCACTCTTCTATATATTCCAGCCCTCTTCCGATTCTTTCCTTTAGATATAAAATCAATCAGTATCATTCTTTGGATGTAGTGAATTGTGCATAGTCAGGAGTTTCCTATTTGTTTCAAGATGGCCCAGTTCTTATTTGCTCCAGTCTTTTAACGGTCCAGCGTATCTTACTAACGATACTGTCCATATATTTATATTTTTTTTTATTAAAGTGTCTACTATATACTACAGTGGTGAGGCGTTTTCTTGTTCTTCTAAGGTATTTCTTGCAATTTATGTTTTCATTTCTGTTGCATTGATTATGTCTGCTTCAAGAATTGCGTCAATATTTGTAGATATTTGGTTGTATAGTATCGGACCTTACGCTGTTTAAGTTTCCCCTTTCTAATGATAATCAGTACGTATTTTACATCATTAATTTAATTCGGATATAGCGGCTTAAGTTTGTGTTTATTAGCATCCCTAGCTACTTCTTGGTATTTGCAAACATTTTCAGGTTATCCGTATACATTAGTTGGCTTATTCATGTATGTGTATAAGGGGACCTGTATCCGGATTGACATTATTGAAGAGTCCCATGATCAATAAAAACAGTAGTTGTGATAAGGAAACACCTTGGAATATACCTCTTTTAATTTTATCGTAGTAATGTATTGCCAGTCAGCTGTTTGTTCTAATCTCAATGATTTCATTGTACTTTCAATTTGATTAATACTATTGCATTGCATTTTGCACATTTACAGACATTATATTACCCATGCTTGTAGTTGATTTATGCAATGGCAGAATTCTTTTTTTCTAATGTTTACCTCTTTTTAGATAATTTGGTCTATGTATATAAGGTTATGGATTCCAATTTATTTCTATTTTCTGTCCCTAAAGATGTAGTTCGCGATTATAAAAAAAAAATGATGAGTTTGTTTCCTCAGTTATGGTTTAAATATTTCTACTATGTATGTAAATCGTTTAAAGGCAAGTAATTGCTGAGGATAATTATTATCATTATCATTATTATTATTATTATTATTATTATTATTATTATTATTATTATTATTATTATTGGCTCACATGGAGCTTTCACACAAGTCAACAAACGATCTGATTGGAAACGTGTGGTTTTCTCTGGAGGCTCAGTGACAACAGGTCTCCCCAAACGGCCAGTTCTCTCCACCTCATTCGAGAGCATTTGGAAATGAATTTGCATCATCGCAACAGACTCTTACCATTTATTTTTCGCCGGCAGTGACCATTGGTTTATACTGGAATTTGAGTTGAACTAAGCCTCTCCGAAGTCCCAGTTCTCTTTGTGCATGTCCAACCGAAGTCTGGCTGGCGCTCTCTCCTCTGTCTTTCAGCCTTCTTGACCCTTCTCAGCTCTTTGGTGTCACTTTTTTATTAGGAGGAGCGGTGGTGAAACTATGGGGGATGTAGAACTTGTAGATATGCAGCTTCCGTGTTCTTCATTCCCTGTATGCTTATTCGTTATATTTTCTTCTTGTATTATACTCCCGCATTCAAGGGTTTTCCTTAATATTTCAGTCGTTTTCATTATCGTTAGTCGTTGTACATTTGCAGTTATTTCTCTGATTCCAATTTCTGACATTCTTTTCTCGGAGTTTCTCGGAATTGTTCCTAGTGCTCCTACTATTATCGTTACTATTTTGATATTCTTCATCATCCAAATCCATTTTAACTCGCTGGCTAGCTCTGTGTATTTGCTTCGTTTCACACTTTCTTTCATACTTATGCTGTGGTCAGCTTGAACAGCAAAGTCTACGATTTGACAGGTAATTTCTTTCTTGTTAATTATTACGACATCTGGTCATCTTGATTGGATGGGGTTGTCCGTCTGTATATCCATGCCCCATAGGATTTTGTGGTTCTCGTTTTCGAGTGCTGTGGCCGGTTTATGCTTGTACTATTTGTCTGTACGCTCAAAATGCAGTCGTTTGCACAATTCCCAGTGTACCGCCCTCCCCACTTTGTCATGCCTGTTTTTGTATTTCTTTTGGGCCAGTTTGGTGCATTCGCTTACTATATGGTGTATCGTTTCGTTTCTTTGTCCACAGAGTCTGCATTTGATGTGCTCTTGTATTTTATCGATTCTTGCTTGGATATGGTTGGTTCTTATCGAGTTATCTTGTGCTGCAGTTATTAGAGATTCATTTTCTCGGTGTATCTGTCCTTTTCGCATCCATGCCCAGGTGTTTTCGTTATTCTCATCCTTTGTCATTCTTATGAATCTTCTGTGGAGTTTTTTCTCTTCCCATTTCTTTTTTCTCGTTTTGTCAGTTGTCTATCTGTTTTCTGCTTTGTTGTTTTTTTCTGTGTCTCTCGGTGCCATAATTATCATTTCCATGTTTTGCATTATGTATTTTTCTAGTTCTTTTTCGTTTCCTTCACGTAGTCTTCTATACAGATCATTCCTCTCCTACCGTCTTTCCTTTTAACGTAGAGCCTGCCAATATCGTCCTTTGGGTGTAGTGGATTATTCATAGTCAGGAGTGTCCTGGTTTTCTGGTCGAGTTTTCCCAGTTCTTTTTTGTCCACCCTATAAACGGTCCCGAGAATCTTACTAGTGACACTGCCCATGTATTTACAGCTTTTATTTTATTAGGTTTCTGCGTTATAATTTCGTTTCCAGGAGTTTTCTTTTCTCCTGAGGTATTCCTTTCTAATTTTCTCTTTCATTTCTGTTGCTCTGATGGTGTCCGCTTCCAGGATTCCCAAGTATTTATAGTCTTCTTGTTCCCCTAGTGCCCTCATTTCTGTTTGGTTGGGTAGTTCCATGCCTTCTGCCGTTTCCAGTTTTCCATTTCTTATAACTAGTTGTGCGCACTTTTCAATTCCAAATTCCATGAGGATATCTTGGCTGGAGATAATGGCAGTGTAAATTAGGGGTCTATATATCCTTTATTATTATTATTATTATTATTATTATTATTATTATTATTATTATTATTGCCTCACTTTAGTAAATGTAACACGTGCATATTGAGATTTCAATATGTAACGACATACGAATATTTTCCTGGTTTACTATATGTACTTCTACTTAGTTTATTGGAATTCGTTCAGGATTATACTATCTCTCTGACGCAATCACTGTAATGATTATAGTTTCCTTTCTACAAAATCATATTTATTTTTACAATACATCTATCATTATTAATTCATTGTATTTTGTCATGAAATTAAAGTTTAATAAACAAATTGGTTCTGTTTATATGTTTAAATTAAGCAATTGCGTTATGATTCAATTACATATCATAAATGTAATATCTCTAATGTAAATTTACAAATCTTTAAGATACTCGCATTTTTAAATTTCACATTGTCTTATTTGTAAGTATGGGATCCACTTTTTCATACTAATAAGGTATAGATGTATTTGCTATTTTAAACTTTAACGTGACGATATATTATTGAACTAAATATAACAACATTGGGCATTTAGAAGAATGTAATAGAAACAATGAAACGTTGTAGGACAAGTGTTTATTTGATAGAATCTCAGAATATCTTAAATAAAATTTTGAATTTTGAATTTTAAATTATTAGATTTTACAAATAATGCAAATTGCTTTAATTTCAACCTCGACACATTTCTTGACATGAATGGCACCATGTCCATTAAATTATATAATCTGAATTTTTAATTATATAACACATTAAGGTATTCTAACCATGACAAATGAAGATAATCTCATTACAAACGCAAGTAAAACAAGGATATAACCAATTATTTTTTACATAATACAAAATAAATTTAAAATCGTACAACAAATAATAAACAACTCTGAAAATGGCATAAGAAATCAATTGAATCTAAAAAACATAATAGATTTTATGAATTGTAAGATGACTTACACACGCGATTGAACCATCATCTTTTTTTACTCTTGTTCATCCGGAACATGGCATTTTGCCACTTAAGCGTGAACCGCAATCATTTACTGTTTACGGAATCAGGCGTTATCTCTGTTTAGAATGGGTAAAGCACATGGCAGGAAAGGAACTCAAATCTAGCTGCCACAGGAAAAAAAGATATTATAATAAGAGGCATTTCTACATCTCCAATGGTTGCAAGGTATTTTCGGACGCTCGATTTGTTGAGGGTATGAACATTCAAGAATCACATATGAAATAAGTTCATCGAAACACATCACGTTAAAATACTTGCTAAACAAACACAGACACGCGAAATTGCGGCTAGAGAGCAAAGGTGTATTTGTAACTCATATTGCAATATGTATTAGATTAGAGAGTCTATTTTGACAATGGGTAGGTGCGGATGCACTAGGCAAAAATATGGCAACATTACTGCATGCATTTTTATTGGTGGGTTTGCAGAGATTCAGAATACACTCAGGTGTAAGTGATTTTCTACTACGGTAGAGGAAACACGATTTTTTGCATCCGCTTTGGCAACACCCCCAATCTATCTAATTCATATTACAATGGATGTTTTACTGGGAGGGAGGTTGGAAATAACTTCCAAGTAGACTGTTATTATTCATTTTTAAAGAAAAAGAAGCTTGGACTTAATAGTATTAAATATTACTATTGAATTACCGCCACACTCTACTAAAATTTAGATATGGTGTTCTAAGTATATGCACATTTTCCTTTACAGCTTTATATCCGTTATTACCTCTGCCGTTTTAGAATTATCAAATGTAGCTATTTCAGTGCAAATGTCTTTAGGAACATTATTTTTGATTATTAGAAACTGAAGAGAGTTAAAGGATGGACGCCCGAGGCATTAATATTATTCTGTTTTGATGTACGTATACCAAAGACATTTGAATTGATTTCTTCTGTCAGAAAGTTCTAATATTATTTAGCCTTCTTTTTATACCAAATAATTTATTTCGATGAACCCTTCCCAAACGCTTTAGTTTATAAAGAGCTATTACCCTTGGTGTATTTCCTTATGTAATGCATACCGTATGCAGTCAACAATGGTCACTAAAATAGCAGTAGTAGAAAACGTTTTCCAAAATTCATAACGTCGTTTAGAAAGACGCGTACCTTTTCCGTAGTGGTGGAATAGTGCTTGACTTATGGCGGGTCTTATATTCTGAGGGGTGATACTTATTGGCCGATAATTAAGCAGCCACTTTTCTATCCATCAGGAGTGATTTACTAATAAACAATAGCAGTAAAACATGAGGATAACACGCCTTGGAGGCTTCAAAGTTTTTTTTTCACGATATCATGGACAGAAGAAGGGGTGATTTGCTGATTATCATGTGGGCTTCTGTTCGTATAAAAAAATTGGGAGGGATTTATGTGGTCTTAGATGGATTTGGATTGAATCGCCGAGAAAGCGGTTTAGTCTTTTGATTGCCGTGCCTGCGACCTCTGGATTGTTGGATTAGGAATGACTGATTTCCTTCATTTCGTATTTAGTTATTTTCATGGAAAACACTAGAATAATCGAATGTCTTAGTGGCAATGGTTGGTTTATCTTCAGAACTCGTTAAGGATATGTCACAAGAGTTTTTTTTTATTTCTTTTATTCCCACTTTTACATTCTGAACTGGCTTATTACACAAGATCGTACCTTGTTTCTTGTGTGTTTACCCGCGTCTTTAGTGTGTTGTTTCTTTCAGATAAAAATCATAATAATATATATTTAATCGATATGAGCGTTTGAGCGCTAACGATGATTTTAAAGCATCTTTTTTAAGTTTTATCATGCCGTCATTTTTTGCCAGTTATTACTATATCTCCTTAATACACTCATATGAGGCCCGTCATTTTTCATCCTTGTCACAGTGTTCACTGAATCTTCATACAACTCGATTGAGTGCATTTACTTATTTCTAAATAACAGATTTACATATAGTCAATCCTATAAATGTAGTTATAAAAACAATTTTTAGATAAATGTTCTTGAACGTGTCCAATGAATTTAAGAATAATTATTAAAAATCAGGTAAAAAATGTCGGTAAATGTTATATACGAACTAATTATGTAAAATGTTACACACATTCTTAAAACTGTTTGTTATTAATGTAAAAATGTGTTCATAGTTTGATTTCACTTCCCTCAACATGATCTTATCAGGAAGTCTAATGCTTTTTGTTGTATTGAATTCAGCATTTTAATTCCGTCAAAGTGAATCAAAAAAACATTTATAATTTATTTCATCGTCCACTTACGAAGGCAACAAATGTGACTGAACTGCAAATCTGTCCTAATTTGTGCTTTCATTACTCAAAACGTGATGATGTTTCGCCTGAGATTTGAGGGCCAATCTGTCAGTATAGTAATTACCAAGTACAAATAGGCATTGTTTACCCTTAGTAAAGCAACTAATGAGTTTTGGACTAAAGCCTAATAGGGAACTGAAACTCTTATTGACGCTGTCAATTTTCACTGGCAGCACGAACAATATGCTTAGTAATCTTATTAAACAGCAGATAAACTATTGACGCCCTTCTTCCTTTGGAAACTGCGCAATTGTTCTAGTAGGTTAAGTCATGGCCTTATCTATATGCAATGCTGAGTTCAAATCATCGCTGAAAATTATCGCATTAGTAGTGTCAGAAATGTATCAACCTGAAATATATTCCAATAAAAAATATTAGTACACCATGATGAATAGCTTCACTATCTTTATCTTTAAGTAATATTACAGTAGCAATCGAAATCTCGTCTTCGACATATCTCTTAATTGTTGAAGCAATAACAACTCTCATTGGGATAATATGCTGTAATCACTAATACATAAATAACCCGATTTTATCGTTGAGATCCAAGTGATAATCCATGAAATGAAGCCCTGAGTCCTATAAGTTCATGCAACTCAATCGACAAGCTCAATAGAGATGCAAATCGAGAGAAAAAAACATATGACACCTTTATATCTGAACGCGATTGCAAAATATTTTCAGAACTCATATTAGTACTCTATTTGCATATAAGTACTCTAATTGCAAACTATTTTCAGAACTCATATCAGTATCTAATAGTAAGTGATTGTATTATCGAATTAAACAAATTTGAGTCAAGATTGTAAATGAATAGGTGATACTCATAGCTTACGAGATAGCTTATTTTTAAAAAACAGCAGTCGTTCGCTGTAATACCCGTGGCAATATATTTATATATTTATTATATTTCTGCCAATACGGATATTTGAGCACCTTTCTTAATTAAGGTGGGTTCAGAGCTTGCCGATGGATCTCCGAAGGGACACATTGACCAATAAGCATCCTAAGGTGTTTTATTCTTGTGATTTTATGTAAACTCGTCTTTATACGTGATATATGCGCCCCGGCCTTTGCGCGCGCAGTGTGAGCAGTGGTTAGAGTACTTGGAAAAACAATTTTTTAAAAAGTAATATTATCCTGAGGGTTGAAGGTTTAATCCTGAGTGTGGGGGACCGAAAAACACAATTGCGAATTGCTTAAGTCCTCTATCCAATCGTTGCTGACGAAACAAGAACGGTCTACCCCCTCTGAAGTAAGTAAATCCTTCAAATTCCCGAGTGCACTAGAAATATTCCCGAGTTTCACAAGATACACCTGAAGAAGGTCGAAGGTTATACTGACCGAAACGGTGTGAAAATTATACTCAAGATGAGAACAGTAATACGTTTAATCAAAATAATACGAACAACCAACCTCATCTCAACAATTCAGAAACACCGACTTGAAATGTATTTTATGAACTACGCATATTAATTTGTATGAAAATCATTTATATATTTCTCCTTAAAATCACCATGTGTTTCCCGAATGTTATTGCAGCGTGTGCATTATCCCAGCAGTAGTATTCACCGACAAAAATAAGCAAGACAATCTGGCTGTAAGGGTATATCCACGTAATTAACTCACGGATGTTATCAATAATTAGATTCCGGAACACCTCTGTCGTGACGTCTTGCATCTTTGTTTAATAATACATATTTGCTGCTTAAATGTGTTTTGAACAACCATCATATATCTCATGCAATCAAAAATAGAACGCATTCCTGAGCAATATTTTGCGTAGATCCTATCAATAAAAATTATTTTTTATATCTTTTTACGTATCTCTTGCTATGCCCCTTAGTGGTTTGTGATCCGACGTTACCTGGAACAAAAACTCTCTCATGCATAACAGCAGAAGTTTTCTCATGCATCCCTCTCTCTCTCTCTCATGAAAAACAACAGAAGTTTAATTCTTCTGAACAGTTGAAACTTTATTCAGTTTTCCGGTTTTATATCGCGTCCCTGTTTCCGCATCACCCTTCGGGTTATCTGATATCCATCACAACTCCAACGCGAGGTCTTTCTATCTTCTCCGGTTAGACTGTAGACTCCAGATTGTCTCACTCTAAACTGTGGACGGACTAGAAATACGCACATGTGGACCTATTCATTTAAAACTGGGTGTGTGGAGCGTATGCCTCCGTTAAACGACGTGCACTCAAAACGCACTGACCTACCTCGTGACCCTTTATGGCATGCACGTGTCGGGGTTGTCGATGGAAGTCAATATAGTAATTGTCTGTATTTTTGAGATGAGGTGTTTTCATTGATTGAGCTTGTCGGACTGACTTCCTCATCTTGGTTTTTATAGTCACAACGTTTCGGCCGTTTTTGGCCTCCGGCTTTCATCAGGTGTTTTGTATCGATCTGGGGAACCGTTTGTTAGGAGTCTCGAACCCAACCCGTTATTATTATTACGGGGTTACCGTGTTCGGATTCCAGCTAGGCTCTGGGACATAGTTGCTGATTCACTGTTTTAAATCTTACTTTTCACTGCTTTCGTTCATGATTGAACTCAGCACATTTGGGTAACTGTAAAGTTTGATACAACGTCTAGGACCACTCGGCCATATGTCACTAGGTCACTTCTTAGTTGTTTTTTTTGTTAATGTTAAACCTATGTTACTGTCCAGATACTAAATACGATAGTGAGGAATATATGTGTGTGTGTCTAACCTGCTTCTTAATTATTGATGCAGAATGTTGTAATGATTCCTAAAAATAATATATAAAAAGACGAAAATGTACAAGAAGTGGTGTAACAGCTAGATAAAACAGTATTCTTTTGCACACGACTCGTATGTAATTATGTGTGGAAATGGCGCGATTTGAAAGGTGGTCGCATCAAAACGGGCATTGAACGTGACTGAAGATCGAAGGCAATCATCTTGTCATTTGTGAAAAGGTTTTCGAATTTAATGGCTCCATTAGCAGTGAATAGATCGAAACGCTTTGCAACGTGGAAAAGTCTAAAGCTTGGAAAGGGACAGGGGATTATGACGAGAGGTGATAAGCAAACGATTTGAGAGAGAAAAGTACTCTTAAGAGATATAATCGAAAAAATATCACGTTAAAAAAAATGGATTAAGAAGTGTTTAACAGTAACGAGTAAGTTGAATCGGGAGAATTAATGATAAAACAACTTAAATACAAATGTTTAAATAGCGTAATGTGAAAGTAACAAACGCACCTAAAACTAATCCTTAACATAAACGCTTGAAACAACTCATAACTAAACCTGATCGTAAACACAAACGCTCATGTAGACGTAACTTTTTCGACTATACATTTGTATGAGTTTTAAGATGACTATATTCATGTTACTGTGAAACATCTATTTTAAAATATCACTTAATATATCGACATAAATACCATTTAACATGTCTGTTTGGATGCATCTGAGATATTATTGTCTTCGTTTTTGTGTTTTTTCACTTTTAGCGTAACCAATGAATAAGAGTTTTAATATGAACGTGACAGGTCAAACGGAGGTGTCTATTGTTTCCGATATTCTGACAGGTGTGTCAAATAATAAAAGCATGGCGAAAACATTAGCTTTATGGCGCATTTTGTATGTAAGTTAATTCTTACTTATATATTAATACTCTTGCCCGCACATCCGCTGGCACAACAGCCATAATCATGGCAAACATTAATGAGAAAAGAATTACCTCCCTTTATTGTCACAGTTTTTAATCATTTAAATCATTACCTATCAAAATATTTTATTACCAAGCTTATCTACTGATATGTTATGTTAGAATTTAAGATGAAAACATATATTATATGTCATGTGAGAATGATAGATGAAAACATATATTATATGTCATGTTAGAATTTAAGATGAACACATTATTAGCTAATTATATGCCAGGCAGAGGTTAATATGATTGCTTACGCATTTCAGGGCAAAACATTAGTACCTACTTAAGTGTCATGTCGAAATAAGTAAAATCATATAGTACACTTGTTGTTTAGGGATCATTAAAATATTATTTCTGCTCATATGTCGTGTTGATAAAGTACGAATTCCAAAGCATTTCAGGTGAAAATATGGCATGTCTAAATAAATAAAATCATATAGTGTGTTCGTTTATTATGGAGATCAGGGGAAAACTTTAATTGCTTACATGTCACGTTACATGTCACGTTACATGTCACGTTGTAATTAGTACAAATTCTAACGCATTTCAGAAAAAAGGCATTGTGATATACTTAAGTAGCATGTCAAAATAAGTAAAAGCAAATAGTGCTTCTGCAGTTTAAGGATCCTTTAAACCTACATATTTAAGGTGAAAAAAGTTTTACATTTTTAGATGCCATGTTTAAATTGGTGCAAATTGCAACGTATTTCATGTGGAAACATTATTACATACTTAAGTGGCATGTTGAAATATTTACAACCTTAGGGTCCTTTTGTAGTGTTGCGATAATTGAAACATACACATTTAAGTTTAAAACATTAATACCTATTTACGTAACATGTTGAAATATTTACAACCTTAGGGTCCTTTTGTAGTTTAGTGATAATTGAAACATACGCATTTAAGTTGAAAACATTATTACCTACTTATATGTCATGTTGAAATAAGTCAAACCAGAGAAGGCCATGTTGATTAGAGTTCTTTTAAACCTGCGTATTTCAGGCGAAAACTGCATTATCTACTGACATATCATGTTGAAATTCTTACAAAGCCATTAGTGCAACGCAGTTTTCTGTAAATACGGAAACCCAGACCTATTCTTTACGTACACCTATAATTCAAGAGGTCCTAAAACAACTTCAGGCCCTTAGAACTTACACAAACTCGACCTGATTAATATCACATGTGTGTCATTTATATCTAGCTGACCTTTTGAAAGGCATTATAGACAGCCATGTAGTGGGCATTCTATTTGAAAATATTTATGTTAGTTTTTAAAAACAGGATTATCACCATGTCATATTAGGATAATGCTGCAAAATCAGCATAGGATCAGAACAGTTCAACAAATTGATGGAATTGGGTCAAAAGAGATCCCAGTTGATGAAAATCTAGACCTTTGTAATTTAGTTGTATTTAGTTGTACATGACCGAACCTCATTGTAATTATTTGATTATTTTATGACACCTTCCTTACTGAAGTGCGGAATTCGCACATGTTCTATTTATTATTATGATTATTATTATTGGCTCACATGGAGCTTTCACACAAGTCAACAAACGATCTGATTGGAAACCTGTGGTATTCTCTGGAAACTGAGTGACAACAACTCTCCCCAGACGTTCATCCCTCTCCACCTCCTTCGATAGCATTTGCAAATGAATTTTCATCATCGCAACAGCCGCTTACTATTGATTTCTCGCTGGTAGTTGTCATTGGGTTATACTGGAATTTGAGTGGCACCCAGCCACTCCAAGGTCCCATGTCTCTTTGCGCTTGTCCACCCGAGGTATGACTGGCGCTCGATCCTCGGTCTTTCAGTCCTTATTGACCCTTCTCAGCCCTTCGGTATCATTTTTTTGGGGCGGGGGTTCGATGATGAAACAATGGGGGGAAGGCATGACGGGGGTGTAGAACTTGTAAATATGCAGTTTCGGTGTTCTTCATTCCCTGTATGCTTATTCGTTATATTTTCTTCTTGTATTATACTCCGCATTCAAGGGTTTTCCTTAATATTTCAGTCGTTTTCATTATCGTTAGTCGTTGTAATTTTACAGTTATTCCTCTGATTCCCATTTCTGACATTCTTTTTTCGAAGTTTTTCGGGATTATTCCTAGTGCTCCTACTATATCGGTACCATTTGGACTTTCTTCATCATCCAAATCCCTTTTAACTCTCTGGCTAGCTCTGTGTAGTTCCTTCGTTTCACCTTTTCTTTCATACTCACCCTGTGATCAGCTGGGACTGCAAAGTCCACGATTTGACAGCTAATTTCCTTCTTGTTAATTATTACGACATCTGGTCTTGTTGCGTGGATGGGTTTGTCCGTCTGTATGTCCATGGCTCATAGGATTTTGTGGTTCTCGTTTTCGAGTGCTGTTGCAGGTTTGTTGTTCTACCTTTTGTCATCCAGTCTGGTACGCTTGCTTCCTGTATACATCTTCTCAGGTTTTGGGCTAGCCTTTCCTGTAAGGTTGTGAATTTTTTGAACCAGTATGCATGTATCCTGTCGTGCCCTGGTGCTCTCCAGTTTGCCATTTTTCCTATGGTTTTCTTTAGGGTTTGCTTGCTGATTTCATTCACTGGCCCTTCTTCTATTTGTTTTAACTCTTCTTTCATGTCTTTCAGCCACTCAGCATTTCTAATGTGATCTCGTCGCTCCTCCCGTATTTTACTCCAGTAAAGTTTTGTTTCGGTCGGATTTGGTTGTTCTGTTTTTGTTTTTCCTCCGTTCACATTTTAGAAGTATTGGCTTTCATTAGTTTCAAATGTTCTGTTTTATTTGTATTCTTCAGATTTATATCTATATCGTCTCAATCTCGCTTCTTTTGCTTTTATTTTTTGGTCCAGATCTTCATGTTTCTTGATTAGTCTCTCCCTGTCAGTTACATTTCCAATATTCCGTTTTCTCCACATTGCTTTCTTCCTGTTGATCATTGGCTTCTTTTTTATGTTTGTGCATTGTGGGTTCTAGTTTTCTTTCCCATCCAAGTTTTATTGGTCCGCTTGTCCCCGGTTGTTTTTTCTGATTTAAGTTTAATACTTACCATTTTGACGCCTGCGTAAATCAGGTTGTTTAAGTCTGTGATTGTGTTTGTTGGGATATGTGGGAGGAGTTTGTTAACATTCTCTGTTTCCGTTTTTCATTTATTCTGCTCTTGGTTCTTTAACGATGGGAGCTTTGTTTTTTCTTAGTTCATCAGCTGTATTATTTTGTTTATTTCATTTGCTTCAGTCTCTGTTACTTCTGTTTCATTGTTCTCGGTTTCCACGTTTGTAGGCTTCGTTCATTGTTGGTCCTCGGCCTTTGGTGTTTTTACTTATGAGATTTCAACTTGTGGGGTTGCTCTCCGTGTGGTTCCGTTGGGGGATGCTTCTTGTTTAGTTCCATCATTTATTTTTCGCTGGATGTCTGTTAGGCTGGCTCTCTTAACTAGAACTTTCTTGAGTATCAGTCTTGCTTGGTCCGCAATTCTTTGTTCTGTCGTATGGTAGTCACTGGATAGGTCCCATAGTTCTTTCATTCGTTTCCGGTAACCTCCATATCTATATTTAAGATGGCTTCTATAGTAGCATTCCATTACGAGTCTGTTCTCCTTTGTTGTCCATTTCTTTCGTCGGTTGTTTTTCTTTTGATGATTATCATGACTGTGTTCTGTTTGTTCGGTATCATTTTGTTCCCTGAAATTAGACGTTATACTTACCTGTTCAGCGTCCATGTCATTGGACTTTCTGAACTAGAAAGTTGGGCAACATTCGCAGGATTACGACCGGACCCCCCATGCTGGCCACCGAAGGAGCACCGTCCGATCATGACACCCAGATCTTTCTTCTGGGTCCCAAGGTTTGGATTATTTGTTATTGATATTTTTCATGATTTGGTGTTTGTGACAACACAGAGCCAAGAATTGTTTTACCTGTGATTCTGATGAAGGGATAGTGTAAAGCTCCTGTTTATGCAAGAGGTATCGTACACAATCACACATACAAATGGGACAAAGAAAAGTAAATAAATAAGAAAAAAATATAAAATAAATAAATAAAAATTAACAAAATAGATAGATAAAGTAATTAACTAAGTATTCTACATAGTAAAAGTCGAAAGTCATGCTCTGAAAGAGGGCGTTTAAAGATAGGTCTACCTTACACCATACGGTTTAGGCGCTGGAAATGTATGGGAAAAGAGGAGGAGGGCGATTTTCCCCGCCGCTTTGGTTGTTTGGCTCCCTCGTTCAAAGGCGGAGCAAATTTCTACGTCAATATCGGAAAACGTCTGGTTTCTGTTATAAATTCGGACAAACATTTAAGTAGATAGTTCGCCTGTCGCCTGTTTGAGTATTTTTGCACCAATTTTTACAGGAGTTGCATTAAGTTGGAATTGACAAAGAGAATTATACGTTTATATCTAAACAAAGACTGTTTTCTGAAGTGAATTCAAAGTAACATTTAACTTAAAAAAAAGGACATACTTCACATTACTTTGGGTTCTTTAGAATAGTTTTCTGTCACGAATGTATTAATACCTATCCTCTGCGGGCTCCGGTCTGGGGTTAAATGTCAGGTAGTTGGTCAGTAACGGTTAGTAAAGGGGTAGCAGGGGGGAGGGCGGAAACAGTCCTTTCTAGTCCACACATACGAATATGTATATATGTATACACATATCCACATATGCAAACGCACACATTCTGCCTGCCGTTTCCACAAAGAATATAGAATTCCTCTTTTTTTTTACCGCCCCGTAACAAGATTCGCTAGCCGCCCATCTAGGTTTTTTCCATTAATTTTTAGAGGATTTGCATTAAGTTAGGATTGACAAACAGAATTATACGTTTATATCGAAACAAAGACTTTTTTTCTGAAGTGAATTCGAAGTAACATTTAAGTTTTTTATTATTATTATTATTATTATTATTATTATTATTATTATTATTATTATTATAATAATAATAATAATAATAATATCATTAATACATAACTTCTAAAGTACTACGTTGAATGTGGTTCCCGGCTTTTTAATTACAAATTATTCGATCAGGAGATCATATAGTATAAAATAGAATAGTAAGTGATAACTAAGGCTATGCCAACAGAATATATTTATCATTGTTTGACTCTCGAGTATATCTCCAGCACAGTTAAACACATTCAATTAACCGAGAACCACTCCATATAAAACCCTATAAGATATCAATGGATATAAAAAAATGAAAAGATTATTTCATTCTCCCAACCCTAGTACTAACGTATTACGAACATTAAATGTGTATATAGATACTGTAATTTAATGCTCCTTGTATGTAATAACTTTTTACCCTCATTTTTAATAAATAAGATCTTCCGATCACTAAAACGCAATATAAAATACATAAATAAAAAATGACGTCGTTTTGTGAACTTACGTAAAACTAAGAGCTACATTCTTGGCCTTCGTGCTAGGACTTAAGGGCCATATCTGTTCTGTCTAAAAATGGTATAATGATATCCGTTCATACTGGGCGTCCATACGATAGAAATATGTCACAGGATCTTATGAGGATATTGGAGATAAACTGTAATAACCATGTATATCCTTACACTACATTGAACATAATACGTAGATGAGTAATTTTTACAGTTTTAACAAAATTGCTAAATTATATCGTAGGATGTCTAATCACACGAACGTCTACAGAATGCCAGAACAATATATTACGCATAAAATATTACATAATGGATGATTTACAAGTCTCGCTAGTAATTATTATTATTATTATTATTATTATTATTAGTAGTAGTAGTAGTAGTAGTATTTGTAGTGCTCATAGTGGTAGTAGTAGTATTCATACTAAAAAACCGTAATCACACAGCCTATCAACAGTATTTGAGTATAAATGCTGGTGTTACCCGAAGTATGTCTTACAAGAACGCAGTCGAGATTTTCAGTATTCGTTTTCGATAATACTTGCAAAGTACATTCCCTTTTCGCAATAATTCGTCCACATTAATTTTGGCTTTTACTCGGATTTGCTTTGCAATGCATCCACCCAATACGACTAACTCATCTAACTGCATTCTGGTGGGGATTCTCTTCCATTCTTTTCATTTATTTCATTGCCAATGACCTTCACGAATATTTTGTGTTGTATCAGCCGGAGCCTTTTTGGTGTACTACAATTTATATACTGTTTTTCAGTTTTATTTCATCTTTTTTATTTTACATATATTAAAATTTTCATATGACGGGCAAGCATTTGTAGTTTTAGTGTGCTTAGTTCATGCATTTGAATGTTGCCCCTCAAGATTTATCATTATCGTATGCGGTGTAGTCCCCAACCTTCCCTTTGTTTGAAATCTTATATTTGTTTATTATTATTATTATTATTATTATTATTATTATTATTATTATTATTATTATTATTATTAATTTTATTATTATTATTATTATTATTGTTGTTGTTGTTGTTGTTGTTGCTGCTGCTGCTGCTGCTGTTGTTTGATTCTTTAGGAGTTTTTTAACAAGCAATCATCTAAGATTTTTTTTCAAAACCTGTGATGTTCCCTGCGGTCTAGGTGAAAATATATCCGTTTATCATCAGTTTCTCTCTCGGCCTTGCCTGCAATATGAATAACAATAAGCCTTCAAAATCACAGTTTTCTTCGCACTTATCTATAGGAGGTCTGGTTGGTGTGTTCCTTCCTTGGCATTTCAATCCTCATTGGCCCTCTACGATTATTAAGTTGGATTCTAGTTAATGCCTAAAATATCAGTTTAGAAGAAGGAACTATGTTACAGTTATGTTTCCGTTTACTGGCTTTCATGTGGATTTTTTTGTTTTACCGTTAAAGTTTCTGTATGGCGGCTTAGAATTTCTTGCTTGCGTGTATTAGTGTACATTCAAGGGATTTGCTTAATATTTCAGCAGTTTTCATTATTATTTGTTATATCTACTCAAGTACACCCTGATTCTAATATCTCCCATGTTTTTCAGTTTTTCCATATTGTTCCGAGTGCGTCTACTACTATTGTAGTTATCTTGATATTCTTCTGCAATATCTCTTCTATGTCTGGGTTCATCTGTTTGTACGTTTATGTCCCATGAGATTTTGTTATTTTTATTTATATGTACTACTGCTGGTTTGTACTGTTCTCATTTATCCGAATGTTGAAGATGGTGCTGTTTTTATATATATCCCGTCGTCGTCGTCGTCGTTGTTGTTGTTATTGTCGTTGTTGTTGTTGTTGTTGTTGTTGTTCACTGGGAGTTTTCACACTATCCTCAATTAATACTCTTTGAGAACATTATCTAGCGTTTCGTGAAGTCTGAGTGACACCAAGTCACCCCAGAATTTCAGTACACCACCTGTTTCGATAATCTTTGCAAATTTAGTTTGTGTAATCCATTAATTTCTCGTTGGTAGCGACCATTGGACTTTCTTCGAATTTAAATGGCAATAAGCCCCCACAAAATCCCATTCTTTTTATCCCTCATCCAGTGGTGATTTGGTAAGTGCCTGCCCTCTTCGGTCTTTCCAACCTCCTTACCCATCCCCAATTGTTGGTGAGGTGGCACTTTGTCCTACACTACAGGTATTAGGAGGGGAATGGCTTACAATTATACAGTTTTAGATTTACTTTTTCCATATAGAATTACTTTCTGTTTTACATCTGTATCAGTTTCTTATATGTCCGGCCCGTGTGAATTTGTCTTCAAATTCAAAAGTTTTCCTTAATATTTCAACCGTTTTTTTTTGTTTACTGCCGTATCTTCGCAGTCATTACTTTGATTAAAATTTTAATTCCAATTCTTTTTAAAGGTTCTTTTGAATTTTTTTCCTAGTGCTTCTATGATTAATTCTGTTATCTTGGAATTTTACATTATACTTTTATTATTATTATTGTTATTATTATTATTATTATTATTATTATTATTATTATTATTATTTTTAATATTACTATTATTATTGTTATTATTATTATTGGTAGTATTATTGTTATTATTATTATTATTATTATTATTATTAGTAGTAGTAGTAGTAGTGGTAGTAGTAGTAGTAGTAGTCGCAGTGGCAGTAGTATTATTTGCTTTTTTTGTGAAGTCTCAAATAAACCTTAAGACATGAATCTCTTCGATGTAGGGGCAGGTTTAATTGATTGCATTGTTTATAACTTATGTAACCTAATCAGCATCAGCAGCAGCTGAAATAACAAGAGGATGTCGGAAAAGTGTCTTAAACGAATTAATTTTGGTAACATTCAATCGTCGTGTTTAACTGAGGTGCATCCATATTCGCTTTCATTATAGTATAACAATTTTGTAACATTATTCTCGGATGTGTTATATTGTTTGAATAAATTCACTGAAAAGATCATTATTATCCTCGAGGGGATGTAGATACTTTTCTCTTTCTACTTAAAATATATAATGTAAAAGAATGCGTTTATTAACTATCGCCCCTACAACAAATTATTATTATTATTGTAACCTAACCCGACCATCTAAGGTGGTCGAATTTTATAGTAAATACGGTTATAATAGCGCTAAGAGCTTTTATTGTATCATTATGTGAGCAACCCTGGGCGATCCGCGATTGTGTTGCTGGCTTCGTCTGTTGAATCGATGACTCAAACCAAAACAAAGAAAAATAACTTCAGCTTAGTGAATTTGAGGTTGATAATAGTATTTTGATAAAATTATTGTTTTGCTAATAAACCCACGAAATTCGAGAGAATTGTAATGTATTATTGATTTGGCTTCGCTGAAAGTTGGGATGATCTTTAATATCAAGGACCATAATTTGGTCGGCGTGAAAACTTGACGTTAGAAAATTGCATGATTGTGTAATTTGACAGTGACCTATCGATAGAGAATGGATTTCTAAGTAGTAGTTCCTGATTAGTGGAAAAAACAACTTGTTCGCCACGTCCATGCCGTTACTGGTAAATAAACCTAGGGACAAGCACTTTTGGCAGAGTCTAAACAAGTTTCCAGTCGTCGTAAACTCTTCCCCAAACGACCTGTTAACCCCACTTGCACTGACCAATAGGCAACGAGAATAAAGAGAGAAAAAAGTCCTTTGTCGCAGATAGATAATTCTTCTTTTGAACTAACTGTTACATTTTACGGCAAATATTTGCGTTATGGAGGAAATGTATTCAAAATTAAATTCCACCGTATGATACAATAATACTGACTTGAAGATTTATTTAAGCCAATACATAAAACTGACGACTAGAGTTTGTATTATTTGTCTATGGAATTTATAACTTAGCTATTAAGTTGAATAGCCCAGTTAAGTGATTTTCTATCAGGAGATAGCGAGTGTAAAGGGCGCCTCCTCTAACGCTGGAAACAGGCGATCGCCCAAAAATTAAAGAAAAACTATATTCCGGAAGACTTTGAATTGTTTTCCTCTGTTTTTTTTTATTTTTTATTTTTGAACTACTTGGTGATAGCCTAGCTGCATAATTTTCTTGGGAACAAACTGTGGCCCACAGGTCTAAAAAACATTTTCCTGGATACTTTGAATTGTTTCTCTGAATTAAATTGTTTGTTTTTTTAAGTTGTAGTATAATTGTGGAATAGGAATAATTAGAATCGGGCATAAACATTGGCATCATATAGACGAACAAGGTGTAGCTGGTCAACATTCTTGAGTGTGCCGAAATCGGAACCACCGACAACTGCACGTACGTACTGGTGCTTTGGAGTTGTTCGTCGGGTTGCATTATAATAATAATAATAATAATAATAATAATAATAATAATAATAATAATAATAATAATAATAATAATAATAATAATAATTATAATAATAATAATAATAATAATCATTATTATTATTATTATTATTATTATTAACATTTTGTGTCTGACTGTAAATATTTACGATTTTATACTGACATATGAGCATAGGCCTCCAGCATATTCCTTTCTATGACTTTCATCACTTTGTGTACGATGCAGGCGGTTCCAATCAATTTAGTGTTATTACTATTTACTCACGAATTATTTTCACACACGCCATCAAAATTTCTCTTTAAGAATAACCTATGGCGTCCTCTGGAGTGTAGATGACGATAAGTAATCCCACAATTCCAGAGATATCTACCCCCTTTCGCAGATAAATTTACATTTATTTATTGTTCTCTTTGTTAATATTATCGGGCGGGCCGTCTCCATATGATTGAGTTGTATTATGGATATGATATACAGTTGAAGAGATATAGAATCTCCCAGGAAAGGCTTTTGTTTTCTAGTTCTTAGTTTTTACTGTAATGCTCTCATTGCTATCTTAATATGATTGTACATTCTTAAGCATTCGGTTCTGTGTTGGAATGTCTCGGATTCTCTATAGAGGACACACGCCAACAGTTGCCTCTTATTTTTGCGGTTTTCAATACCGATGTTATAGAGCCTCATTATAACATAGGTGACACCCCGGTGGAGAGCGTTTTGCCTGAGTAGTGTTAGACTTTCTAGAAGACAGGTGCTTTTACTTCTGCCTCCTGGAAATCATCCGGCCCCCATTCATCGTTTTCGTATAACAACATTTACAACTGGCCTACGATACACCGCTAGATGCAACTGCCCAACGATACCCCGTTAGACTAAACTAGCCTACGGTACATCGTTAGAAGAAACTAGCCCAGGATACACTGCCAGAGGAAACTAGCCCTCGATACCGCACCAGACGCAACTGGCCCACTACATACCGCTAGACGCAACTGGCCCGTACGACAAGCCTAATTCTAAAAAAAAATAGAAAGAAAAGAAATATAACGGCTAGAATTGTAACGAAAATCATTTATTATAGCCCTAACAACGCACGGCTCCAAATTAAAAAAAATCAATTCTTAATTTAATCTTTTCACGAAGACAACGAATTTCACAAAATCCGGCGCTCAAAGATTTATTTAAAATTCTCTACACACCGACAAAGTTTCACAAAGTATACCTTGTATGTGCATATAAAGAAACCCCATAGCCCGACAATTTTTCACTTTTGAATACGTATTTAAACTTCACCATAGAATTGCGAAGTTTCACAAATTTCGGCTTCTGAATATGAATTTAAAATTCTCTAAACCATGACGAAATTTCACTTGGGTTTTCGAATGAGAATTTTAAAATACAATTGAATCGTATTTTCACAACAGTGTAAATTTCGAAAATCCTGTACTGGATTTGCTATTCCAAATTCTATATAGTGCGACGTATTTCCAGAAAGTTTGTCTTGCATGTGCATATTTCAAGTTCTCCGAAGCATCGCGAATTTCACAACGTCAGACTTTTAAATACATATTAAAAATTATCTACAGAATGACAAATGTTCAGTTTGACTTTTTAATGAGCATTAAACATAAAATCGAATCACATTTTGATATATTCATTTCACGACAAAGAAACTTTTTTCCAAAATCCAACAAAATGCTATCCGCGATGCAAATTTAAAAAAAATGCGACCTACTTCAGTTGCATAAAATCTTAGAAATAAGTCTACCTTCAAGTAATAAAAAAAAGTAGAAAGCCAATATATCCACTTGCATATACTCGTTACATAATCCACCTTCTCAGAACTTCAGCGAGGGATCATATCTCATTCGCCTGGT
Organism: Euprymna scolopes; assembly: GCF_053919585.1. Classification (NCBI taxonomy): domain Eukaryota; kingdom Metazoa; phylum Mollusca; class Cephalopoda; order Sepiida; family Sepiolidae; genus Euprymna; species Euprymna scolopes. Next base: position 33,353,455 of record NC_136497.1, read on the forward strand.
AACTGCTTCATCATATTACTGCTAACTCGTATCTTTGTTATAATAAGGCCGAAATTACTTTATAAACTGGCTATGACTTTTTTCATTTGTCATAGTAATACCTATTTTAATCACATAAATTGATTCGATGGACAAGTCGTGTTTTAGCTTAAATAAATCTTTGCTACTTCTCAAAACAGAAAAAAGAAATCTTTGCTACCTCTCAAAACAGAAGAACAGCAATCTGTGATACTTCTGAGAACAGAAAAAAAGGAATAACAATAAGGAAAACAAACTAATATATATGAGTCATATGCGCGGGCCAGCCAAACTATTGCAGAGGTAAAAGATGAAGCGTTACATAGAAATAATCACATTGGAGATGTATATGTATGTCAACTACCCGATCCCACGGCATTACGCCATCATCGACCACCTAAAGACCGATACCAAATAGATGAGAAAGCTCATAGAGGATGGAAAGACGGAAGAGAGAGCGCTGACTAGACCTTCCCTGGACAAGTGCGAAGAAGACTGGGAACTTGGAGAGGCTTATTGCAACTCAAATACTAGTTGAGACCAATGATCACTTCCATCATGACATTAATGATAAGCGGCCATTGCGATAATGCAAATCTATTTACAAATATTTTCGAAAGAGGTGGAGAGTACTGGAAATTTGAGCAAAGGTGTTGTCACTCAGCTTCCAGGGAATGCCAAAAGTTGTTTTAAAACAGAGAGCTTTGAAAGGTTCTTGCAAGCCATTATTATTATTATTAGCAGTATTATTATTATTATTATCATTAGTAGTAGTAGTAGTAGTAGTAGTAGTAATAGTAGTAGTAGTAATAGGATGAGAAGGAGGAGGAATAAAATAGTGGTGTTGTTTGGGGTTTAGTGCTTTCTTTATTATTTTTACTCAGTTTTTAGTTGTAATTAGCATCTGGCATCGAGTAGATAAACATTTCTGAGGAGAAAACATTTCTTGGTGATCTCAGTAGATAAGAAGTTTACAACAAAATCTTAGGCGTGCAGATGTAAACAGATGTATGTTAATCATAGCATATTCTTTCATAGTTTTAATATTAATATAATCTATTTTGTCTGGGATTTTTTTTTCAGAGGTATAATATTAGAGATAACGTCTTGTTAGAAACACTGTTTAAACGCTATTTTTGTGTGAACTGAGTCGGAAAATACTTTCTGTAATTAATTAAGATAAGGCCTTCCCATGATCGATCAAATTAGCTTGTGCGAACCGATCTTAATTATACGCAGCGGCAGAATTAGCTCTGATAATAGTTATATTTTCATATGCCATATTCCTTTATTCTATTGCGACAACTTTATATTTTGATATCGTTTTGAAAGCATAAGAACTACATTTAACTTTGCATCAGTAATTCATTTTTTTTAATTTCATAACAAGTAATGAGTAATTTGTAGGAGTCGTGCGCAATATTGTATAAATAAATTACAAGTGCTAGAGTAAATACTCAGTATTTTGCCATGTCCGATAGTCTCCTTTTATGAAACTGGACTGGAAATGCTCTTTCAAATGTAATTAAAGTTTGACACGTATTCAGATGTGTTTTTAACAATTCAACAGTTAATTAATGTGCTTAAGGATGACTATATAATCTCTAAAAGGTTTTCGGCTGGTGTTTATACTAGACCACTCTTATAAAATATTGCTTTATGATTTGAAATGTGTGTTGCTTGGGGAAAAAAGTCTGTAAATAGATTGACTACATTTGCGCAAAATCAGCTAAAAAATCAGTTGCATCCATTCCCAGGTTTAATCAGTTTTGTCAATCACAAAGAAGATTGACTTTCTGAGGGGCTTCTTAAAAATTCATCTATTACTTTTGACACAAGGAAAACTTTTCCGTCTATACTGGGATACAAAGGATCGGTCCACAGTATTCTTAAATAATGAGCAAACTAATGGAGCCATTCAGTGGATTAGAAAAAAATCTCCTTTGAACAATTTTTGTACATGCTGGTCTATATATGAGCTATTTCGGCATGCAGATATTAAAGCATTACGAACAGGTGGTTTTTGAAACTGATCACCGTGTTAACATCAGTATTATTGACCGGTTTTCCATAATCACAGAAAGTCATTCAAGCGTCGGTAGAGTTGTTTTCGTCTAACCAAAGAAATGATGTAGTGTGATAGTCCTGTTATCAATGATTGGATATTTACAATTATTTTTCTGCAAGAAGTTTAGCTTTATACAAAATTATAATTCATAGGATTGAACTTGATCAGAATATTGTCGGTTATTCCCCTAATATCAATTGAATAAAACCTCTCAGCGATCACTCCAGACTTTACATATTGGCCCTAGGTAACTTTAGCGTACTTAATAAGCATTATTTTTAGTTTATAGTCGTACTATAAAGGGCTTCGTATTTTTTTATTTTGGCAAAAAATATATAAATTATCTGTTTTGGATCTATAGCGGTGGCTTATATTTATGTGTACAGTTGCTGACTGTGAAGTCCTATTAATAAGATCTCAACACTAGCCGATAGACTAGACCTAGATGTTAATGATGTTTTGTTGAACACAATTTTAAACTCTATAAGATATATTTCAGATAGGTATTATTGTTAGCTCGTCAATTTTATTTGCTTAGCAATACACTTTGCGATGCAAGAGAGCCTCAAAATCTCTCCTGAAGTGCGTCTTGACCCCGACTGAGTGGTTGGAGGATCATGGAGCGGACAATAGCAAAGGTTGTTAGAAAATAAGCAAGTATCCATGGGAAGTGTCTATAAACATTTCGCACGTCAACAATTTCTAAGTATGCAAGATAACCTCGAAACACACTCTCCATCGTCAATCCCCTTTGAGTACACTCACACCACATCCATATAAACAATAAAATCATCGCTGAAATATATATAAGACAAAAGATAAGCAGGCATAATATTGTAAATTGTGTCAGAGAACAGTTCATACAAAAGAGGGTGCAGGGCAACGAAAAGCCTGTGCTGTGAGTAACTGCAACACACCACATATAAATCCAAACGCTATCTCCATAACAAGTGGCCCTATTTTATAGAAAGACATAGCATGCACTTTTCCTGATCGTGTAAAGTTTAGGAGGAAGGATTTAGATGTCAAATTAGATGATGCTCAATATATTAAGTTCTCAATATAAAATAATATTTCTTAGTTAGTTTGGCATGGAAATATACTGCCATGATTTAGTTTTGACAATAGAGTTAAATCTCTTAAATCGGATCGTTTATATAAATGTTATAAAATAAAATTACAATGAATTTTACGTTGGACAGTATTGTTTTGACTTATGTTTTATGTTTTTGTTTCTGGCATCATGCGGTGTTCAGACGATTTTTGAATGAAATACGCATGCTATTCAAAACCCGTACGTAAACAAAAATAAACATGAAATATAACTTTCGTACAATTGCAAAAATAATTTTGTGTTCGTTCCACTATTATGACTTCTTCAGATTCTATGCACAATTAGAAACATAGACAACCAGATATTTCGCAACTGCCTATAGTATATACTCCTTGAGAAATACTCCAAGCTTTAGTCAGATAACATCCTTTTAGGCAAGACGTATACATTCAGCAGTCTTATTTATGACATGCGAGAAAGGAAGGTAAAAATGGAATGATACAATTCACTTCCAGTTATTGTTTAAACTAAACAACTGCGTATGAGAGTTTTCTCAACACTTTTTAAACCGCGTATCGAATAGATAATAAACTGAAAAAAAAAAACGATAATTAGAGGCTGATGGAAATTGCATGCTAATTTCATGTTTGCTTCTCATTTATTTGGACGAATGTATTCTTCTAAAATATAAATCTCACCTCTCTGTTTAAATGTATGTATGTATATTTGTACGTCTGCATAAATTTTTCGACATAGGCGATGGATTTTCAGGAGATCGGTATCGGTGTGAAGTGCGACCTATCGGACGACAAATATCGAAAAATTGGCTTAAAATAATAAGTCCTTTCATCCTCAAGTGTCCACTTTTCTACAGGGAGGCATCGCTTGTTTCGCTGATATTTTCGAAAGTCACTTTTCTTATTTCGATTGGCTAGCCTTTATTTAAATCTTCGCAACTATCAGTTTGGCAATGGACGTAACGGCAAGAACTTCGCACTTTTTTTACGTTTTTTTCTTTTGTGGTACGGGTTCGTGCCGGTCTGCCTACTACCACTTTTCTTTTGTCAACACACACCTTCAATAACCCGGGCCATGCTGGGCACCCAGGTTAGTTCGGAATGAAGCATGGAAAATTAAATAGAACATCGAATACAGCATGAGGGAAAAGGCCGTACCTTGAATGTTTCATTCGTTTTTTTTTTATTTAATAACACCGGTGTTAAAACATATTTATAGTAATTATGTTTTTACATAAGTTTCATTAATTGTATAAAAAAGAATAAAACAATAAAGGTACGCCTTCTACCCGCATGCTATATTCTACAAAGTATTTAGAATGAAACAAATAAGGTCAGTGATGTCGAATTGCCATTTGCGACATGTCTGCCATATTTACATGTCATTCCTTCATCCCATGTTTTAATGCTTTTAATTTGATATATTGGTATACGTTTTGTTATTTAGCTTACATGGATCTTTATTCTTTCGTTATTCTATTTTTCTTCATATTCATTTTTTCGTTCTTACATTAATATATATATATATATATATATATATATATATATATATATATATATATATATATATATACGTGTATATTTGTGTGTGGGTATATGTGTATTGGGGTGGAGAGGGCTCCCGTAAGCCGTGGTGAAGCAACCTTTCTAGGAGAAGCAAATCTCTGATTTAAAAACAAAGCGGGAGACCAGTACCCGCATTAAGCTGGTCTGCAGTTTAATTTGTTTCTGACTATCTTGCTCTTGCTTGTTGCTGGATCTCAACATTTTGAACCGAGAGAGAGAGATATATGGCTGTCGTACAAAGCTAAGACTCTGTAACATCATCTTTGTATAGATACTCCCTCAGGCATTTGGGTTCATGGATTTTAAATGGTTGAGGGAGTGGAACTCGTCTGACAAGACGTTGACATCATATATATATATATATATATATATATATATATATATATATATATATATACATATATATACTACTTTGTTCGCGTTTTCTTACCGATCCTCCTTTCTATTTTACTTTCCTTCACCACTCTCAATATGATCTGCATAGTTAAAGGCAACGTTTTAAGTCGTCCTTTTGATCCTCATCCTAATTTATTTATCTAAATTCCCGCAAGACATATCTGTTATTATCACACACCGATTTGCCTTCAACCAATTCAAAGTTTAATGGCGAAGGAAACAAAGTTCCTCTATAAAAACAAAATAGATTCTATAATGAAATATTTTTAAAAAAATTCTTACCTCATATATCTTGTCCCTGTTACTTTTCCACAAAGCGGTAAAAACAACGGAAGTCGCCATTTTTATCTCAGATTAAATCTAATGAAATAGCATTATCATCACCCGGAATCGCACAGGGAGTAAGGGAGGATCATGCACGTTTTGTATATTTTTATATATAGAGAGAGAGATCCGGTTTTTTTTTATTTGTGTCTGTATTATGTTCATGAATTTCTCCTTAGAAGTATAATTCAGATTCACCTTTTTTATTGCATTTAGTCTATAGACGCAGTATAATTATAGATATAAAATACGCGAGATCCACGTAAAGTGTTTCATTTTATTCCTTACTTAATGTTCAACTATTTCTTTAGAAAATGTTAATGACTATTTTTCCTCCTCTCATCCGTAAAATCTATCTATCTATATATCTATAAAAGTGAGCGTGTCTGTGTGTGTCTGTCTGTGTCTGTGTACATTTTCCTTCGTAATAATAATTGTCAGTCTACAGACTCTAAATTTGATATACAGGGTACTGAGATTTGGGAAAATCGATGTGATCGGTTTTCGGCCAGAAATTTGGTTGTTAAGAGGTTAAAGTTAAAGGAGTTAACCTTTGAGAAGTCGACCAAACTACTCCAACAATTTTGGGTCTAAACTCTTGAAATTTTAGATATAGGTTCTTTCTACATCGATCTAACTTAATAACTTTATTTGAGCCGAAAACAATAAATGTTGAGCGGTAATAATAGGGGTCAAATTTAAAAAAAATGACCGTTTTTTTTTTTTTTTTTGCTCAGCATACACCTCCAAACACCCGGGCAACACAGGTCACACATTCTAGTATATCTATAAAAGTGAATGTGTCTGTGTATCTGTGGGTCTGTCTGTGTACATTTCCCTACGCAATAACTCTGTCAATTATTAGTCTCCAAACTCGAACTTTGATATACAGTGTACGGAGATTTGGGAAAATATGATCGGTTTTCGGTAAGAAATCTAGCTGTTAAGGAGTCAAAGTTAAAGGATTTGACCTTTGAGAACTCTACAAAACTCCTCCGACAATTAAGGTCTACACACTAAAAATTTTAAATATAGGTCCCTTTGACATTGATCTAACTTAATAACTCGATTTAAACCTCAAACAATAAATGTTAACGGGTTATAATAGGGGTCAAAGTTTTTAAAAAATTTACCTTTTTTAAATTTATTTCTCTCATCATACGCCTCCAAAAACCCGGGCCACACCTGGCACACATGCTAGTATATCTATAAAAGTTAAAGTGTGTGTGTGTGTGTGTGTATATGTGTGTGTGCCTGTCTGTGTACATTTCCTTACACAATAACTCTGTCAATTTTCAGTCTAGACACTCAAAATTAAATATCCAGGGTAGAGAGATTTAGGAATATCTTTGTAATCCGTAATCGGCTATAAATTTAACTGCTAAGGGGTCAAATTTAAAGGATTTGACCTTTCTGAACTCTACCAAACTCCTCTACCAATTTTGCGTATAAACATTTGAAAGTTTATATATAGGTCCTTGGACATTGATCTTACTTAATAACTTTATTTGAGCGCTAAACAATAAATGTTAAGTGACCATAATAGGGGTCGACTTAAAATAATTTGAATCGCTTCGGTCTCTATCAAATTACTCAGACAATTCCCGGTCTAAACATTTGAAATTTTACATAAATAGTATTCAGAAAAAGGCCAAACTTTTTAATCGGTTTGGGTCGAAAATGTTTAGTCACCAATACATAAATATATGTATGTATGTATGTATGTTTGCATGTCTGTTTAAAACTTTCGACAAAGTCGACGGATTTTGACAAGATCATTATCGTTTTGAGGGCGACCTTTCAGACGGAAAATATCGAAAATTGGATGAAAACATTAATATCTTCACCTTCAACTGGGCACTTTTCTGCAAAGGGAAGGGGTCGCCTTTTTCGTCGATATTTTCGAAAGTCATCCTCTCCTTTCGACATACTAGTCTTTATAAAAACCTACGTCGCTTCCACTTTGTCGGTGGTCGTAACTACAATGACGTCAGTGTTGTACCCGTTCTTTTCCTCCTTTGCGGTACGGGTTCGAGCCTGCCTTCCTACTACCACTTTTTTTTTTGCCCAACATACACCTCCAAGCACCCGAGCAACGCCGGATTAAATTCTAGTATTAATAGATTATTAAACCCCGGTAGTTTAAATGAATTGAATTTAAAAGTATATTCTTAACTTAGGGGCAAAATGTTATATAAAAACGTGTATTACTTTTTAAAAAGTGTTATATTATAATCTTAAAATTTGTTTACTTAAATATCATGTAACGAGTAAATGATATAATTTATTTTTTTCATTATAAGTATTATCACATACTGTCTATGAATTCCGTTGTTAATATGGCCATGCTTATCATGTTAGATATGTTGATGATAAACATTAATACATTGAGTCTTTGGTAGAACTCTATGATCATCTGTCCATAAATACCAGGAGGCGGCCATTTTATTTTCTCTTTTTTTTCCCTAACACGAGCCGCACGATGCATGAGGTAAGCTTCTTTACCTTTAACCGCACGCCCCCTAGATATCTAAGATCAATAGTTAGTATCATAGTCCGCCATCCACGCTGGGCGTCTTTGTTCACGGTGTGATCGTCCATGAGGCTCTTCTTCAGACACTTCAACATCAGCATCAACCTCCTCTTCCTCTGATGGCAAGGAGAGCCTCCGTATATCTAAAATGTGACGAGGCATTCCGTCAATCGCTACCTTGTTTTGGAGAGTAATTCAGTCACTGTACCTTTTCCCCAGCGAGTGGTGCAACCGCGATGTCCACGCAGGCCTGTTCTTCTCTCTGTTACATCAAATTGATGTCGCCATTCATAAGAGAAAATAGACAGCTGCGGTACTGAATTTTCGTCTTGACCAGCATTCGGCGTCATATTGTACCAAAAAACTGCTTATTGGGGCGAGATCTGGCTTCTTGATGCAACAGCTAGTATAGTGCGATGGTGCCTCTCTATAATTCCATTTCCACTTAGACGCTATGCAGCTCTAAAATATAGCCCCACATTCCACTTCCCACATAAGTCTCTAAAAACCTCCGAGCGGAAAGACGTACTATTATCCACCAACACCTCTTCTACTGGCCCCCTTTCCATGAAAACCTCCTGGACAACTCTGTTTACCTCTTCTGCTGTTTCCTTCTTGATTTTCCGCCATATCGTTACTCTCCCAGGCCCACAATCAATCATAGTTACATGCGGTTCATGTTGATAATATGTGATGCCAATGGCCAATCTCCGCCAATTCTCTTCAACATGCAGTTATCCTTATTTATGTCTAGCCGGGGCAGGGTCGATTGATTGGCATTCCCTACATTGTTCCACCACCTTTTGGACGTCTTGCATTGTGACGTGCGGGTTTACTTTTCTTGCCAGGTAAAGGGTCCGTTCCTTTCCAAAATGATGCAGGTTATGCAGGTCTTTTAAATTCTCTACTGCACAATGTTGGTGCCCCGTGTCTTTCCTTGGGTAGCCAGCATTTCTTGACTCTTGTCAGCCCAGCTGCTTTATTTTTTTTTTGTGACGGCACTAAGGTAATAGTTACCCAGCACTCCAAGTCTACGCTCGATAAGAATCTCCGCTGCTCCTTTTGTTTTGATCCGCTTATCACCAGACAGCTCCGATTTAATCCACGACACCACTCTTGCAGAGCCTGTTGTAACGTTCATTATCTGTAGCCCACATTTTAGAGCCAGATTGATGCCTTTCATCACAGCATCGAGTTCCGCAACATTGATATAGACGCTATCATCCTTTTTGCGTAGCCAAGCAGCATCTTCAACAGCCACTTCTATTTCCAATAATAGCCCTAATGCTACACTGCTATCACCAGTCCATATCACCCCTTCATGGCCCTCCTTTACATGCCATTCTCCTCTCACAGGATCCATTTTTTTCACTTCTGCAATGACCTCTTGTATCATGAGAAGCACTTTTTGATCAACTGCATCTTCCCAACTGTCTGTCCCAGTCTGCCTTTTAATAAAACTGCACGCAGTTCGCAGCCATCTAGCTATTGAGTAGTGGCCAACCAGCTTTCCACATATAAAGAAAATCTCTCTCTTGGCTAGGTCAACCTTGGCTTCAGGGATCTCATTTCCTCGCCCAAACATCAATTTTCCTGCCTTATTGTTCTGTAGTCGAAATCCCAAAGCCATTCCCTTTTCCAGGGAATCAGGCGGTTTTGTCGTCAGTCCATATGCTTTGATATGCTCTCTCACCCTTTCCGCAGTCACCTCTGTTTCGTCCACTAGTACATCATAGATGTAAGAGCAGGTGCCTCTCTTCACTGCATCGTCTTTGGCCAACACTGTCTTCAGAACTGCCGTTATTATCTTTGGTGCGGAGTTCAGACTAAATCCTAATCTGGTCAGACAATAAACTTGATCTTTGTACTCTACCAATTGATATTTCCACAATTTCTCATCCACATGAAGTTGGAGGTAGGCTGATTTTAGGTCCACAATTTTAGTTGCCTGCTTCATCCTCCTCAATTTCCTTACGACTTCTTCACACACGTCGATTCCATCCTTTGTGTGACAAGCGACAAACTTGTTCAGCTCACGGACATCCAACACTAGCCTAACTTTCTTCATAATAGGTTGGACCACAGCCATGAGCTGCAAATTCCTTACACTTTCCCTGACCACGGCATTAATATTCCATCATCTATCCATCTCTCAACTTCTTTTTCAAACTGCGGCTCCGCAGCTCCTTTCAGCGTGCTTTTGTATCAGCTGACCCGATGGGTCAATACAGGTGGCTCCGCGGTCCATCGCAATTCTACAATCCAATTTTCGCCATCGAAGCAGGTTCGAAAGTCATCATCCTCAATCAGACACGGTCCGGATTTCGATGGTTGGTTGGTATCACCCCTGGTTACACTTCCTGTTATTCCCGGTGCACTCTGATTGCCAAACTGCACCTGACCTTCAGCAATAGTAGCTCCTCCCAGTCGGTCTCTCGCATCCAGGCCCAGCACCACATCAATTCCTGCAACCAGTCTATCCAGCACGATCACTCTTAGCCGCAATGGCATATTCCTTACTACAATGCTCGTATCGGCCTCTCCACAGCATTCCACTTCTCTGCCATCCACCGCTCTAACGTTGCTGGTTCCATTCCAAGAATTGGCGACGCTCGTAGTAATAAGTGTTGTTGTACATCCAGTATTAATAAGAGTTTGAGCCCTCTTTCCAATGATTTTGATCAGTAACTGTGGCAACAAACTCTCATACGCCTGTTCAGTGTAAAAGGGGTGACTACTGGCGCAATAGCACCCCTTTACTCGTTTCCCGGAAGCGAAGGGCAATTCCTGCTAATGTGCCCTACTTGGCCACACCGAAAACAGATAATGTCTGGCCGTGGCTCCCTACAGTCTCTCATCAGGTGTGGTCCTTAACATCGAAAGCATTTACCAGTAAATCCACGGCTTACTTCATCACTGGCCGCTCCTTTCTGCTTGCCACAACAGCCGCGACCGTCCCCAGCTCACCGGACTGTTTCGCCAAAAATCTAGCATGCCTTAGAATCTCCTCCACCTCCATGGTTTCAATATCAGTAAGTCGTTGCAGTTCCATGGAGATGAAATCAGGGAAACAAGTTACAAGCGCCAGCTTTACAGTCTTCTCAAGGCTGCGCCCCCCATATCAAGCCAATCCTGCTAGTCGCATTATCTCTGCTAAGTACACATCCACAGACTCCCCAGTCCAGGTGACTCTTTTGAGCTTGTTGTAAGCCTCAAACGCGCTCTCGGAAAATGCGATCTTTAACCAGTTTTCGCTGCTCATAGCAATGACCCGACCCGTCTCTTCCATTTCTAGATAGACCGCTAGAGCACTTCCTTCCAAATACATTGATATTAACGTGGCTACATCCTCGATCTTCTGCAGCCTTGCCACCAACTTCAGCTTGTTAAGCCACGCAATCACGTCACCTTCTCCAGTAAATGATCTCAGGATATCACTGCTCAATATTACTCGGTCACCCATTTTTGTCACTGCGCCGAAATAGCTTGACGTTAAATTTGAACTCAACTCCAACTCCAACTCCAAATCCAACTCTTAATCCAACTGTTCTCTTCTCTCTGCACTTTCCACACCAACTCCCAAAATAAAGAAGACGGCTATTTTATAGAGCGACTCAACCACATTTCATTTGCACACCCCTTCACCCTTTCCTCACATCACGTGATCATCAGTCCATAAATACCAGGGGGCGCCCATTTTATTTTATTTTTTTAATTTTCTTTCCTAACACGAGCCGCACGATGCATGACGTAAGGTTCTTTACTTTTAACCACATCGAAGGACATCCTTCCGAAAGGCAGTGTGGATTCAGACGTAATAGGTGCACCATTGATGTAATTTTTTGCACAAGACAAACCCAGGAGAAATACAAATAATGCCAACAGACGCTGATCTAGAAAAGGCATTTAACTCTATCTCAAGGACGGCTATGTGGCAAGTGCTCGAACGCTCTTGCTGTCAAACTAAATTAATCTCACTTATCCAAAGCCTTTATGTCGGAATAATGGGCCTAATACGACACCAAACTCGCCAATCAGAAAATGTTGCCTTTTACATGTGGCCTAAAGCAAGGCTGCGTGCTTGCCCCAACACTTTTTTTCTATTTATCTAGTGAGAATGCTATATGAAATTTAAGAAACATCCCTGGAATAGCACATAGATGACAGTCTTTTAATATTGCTTGCTTCAGGTTCAGAACACGTACACACTACATGGGAATCACGGATTTGCTATAAATTAATATTTAATAATTAAAAATGGTGATGATATTAGCATCCCTCTAGTCCGCAGTTATTCCTTCTTCTTTCTTCCAGATAGGAAGAATTAGAAGGTTTATTCGGGTTTGAAGTGGAAGTTATCCATATTTAATCAGTTCCTAGGGAATGTTATCTGTCCCTGAGGCTTTGAATGGTTTGGTGGATTTGAGAGCGGTTACAAATTCGTCGAAATTGGATTTTCAGACATCCAGAGGCAGACTGCAAAATGGGAAACGTTTCTAAAGAAATCTGGTGGCACTGTTGCATCACGGTTTAGTAGCACTGAGAAGTGTTCTTGCCATCTGGTAAGGCTATCTTTAGGTTGGATGAGATCTGTGGTGTTATCAGCTGCTTTAAGTGAGGCATTAGAGGCTTTTAGCATACCTATATCTCTTTGACGCCAGAGAAGAATATTTTCACATTGCAGGCGTCTCCATAATGCTGAAGCTTTTCTAATTTTCTTTCCACCAGCGGTTGTGTATATTACGGAGCTCTTTCTTATATTTGGCCTTTAGCGGATGGGATTTTGTTTAAAGTTGTGGTGATGTTTGGTGTGCTTCATACTCAGTCTTTGATATTCGTGTGTTTTTCTATTAAGCCTATAATTTCATGGTCATTTGCATCAAACCAGTTTTATAACGTGTTTTTTTTTTAATATGCCCCAGTGTTTCTCTGGCAGCCTTGTTCATATTTTACGGACGAAGAGCCATTCATTTGTGGTATGATTGATTGGATTAGGCTATGCGCTCTGCACCGCTTCTGTATATGTTTTGACGAAGGTTGGGTCTTTCAACTTTTGTGTGCTGTTTCTCTGCCCTTGGGTGTTGTATACGGGGGCGTCTACGGACTAACATTTTAAGCTTTGTTATTAATAAGCGATGGTCAGTCCAACAATCATCTGCTCCTGGCATGGGGCGTGTGATTAGGACGTGGTTGTGGTCTCTCAGGCGAACGATGGAGTAGTCCAAGATGTGTCTGAGCTTAGACCGGAGGTGCCTGCAGGTGGTCTTTTGTCTCGTAAGGAGTTGAAAGATGTTATTTGTAATAAGAAGTCCATTTTCTCCACACAGGTTGAGAAGGCGAACTTCATTATCATTACATTTTCCATGACCCTTATTTTCAATAAAAGGGCATTAAAATATCCTAGTATGATTAATTTATTCTTTGAGGGAGTGAAGGAGATAAGCTCATTTAGATGTAATCTAATTACTATTAGAAATTTTATTATTATTTAATTACTACTAAAAAGATTCATGGCGTTACTGTTATTGGTTTTATTAATATAACTATCTTTAAAACGTAATATAAAATATAACTAATTCATAAGTAATTAGTGATTATATCCCTTTGAATAATACAAGTTTTCTTTATTTTTCTATTTGAGTATCATTTTTTCAGAAATAGCAGTTATTTCTCTGTATAATTGAATTAATTAAGGTAAAACCACATATAGCTTTTCCGACGATTTTAAACTGGGTATATTATTTTATTCGCATTTCCTTTGAAGTTTTTATATATCAATGTTGTCAACCGTTCATAAACTCTATTTAACACCGATGAAGGCATTGACGATGATACTTACGGGCGTTAAAGGGGGACGATTAAAAGGTATATGTATATTTTTATTAGGAATAATAAAGATATCCCCTCTTAACCTTACTTTTCCACCCGATATTATTTTATTTTATCTTACTTTGTTTATCAACATCAAGATAAGTTACTGTTTTCTTTATATTTTAACTGTTTTCCAGATATATCTGCTTTACTTAAAAAATGCTAGTTTTATGTTTGGTCTATTTAAACCCCCACCCACTCCTATTGCTGATGAGGAGACATTGTTTTATAAAATCAAATGATAAAATTATTGTCCAAGACTTAGTGTCCGTCTCAATGAAACCTACGTTTCCGAAACGATCTTACAATCTATTAATATTGTTTGTTCTTCCTTGGGAAAACGTTTTTTTTATTTTTAATTATAAATTATCAATCCTTTTTGTTACTAATAACGAACAAGATAAATGCAATTGTAGACACCGCACACTTTGCCCAGTCCAAAATAAATGCCTAACAAAAAGCGTAGTTTATCAGGCAACAATATTTGCGAAAGAAACCCCGAATAACAAGAAATATCACATAGGCATGACTTCCTTAGATTTCAAAACCCGATACTATGACCACAAAATTACAGTCAAAAATAAAAAAAACACCATATAAAAACAACACTAGCGAATAAATACTGGGAACTCAAAGAAAGCGGGCATTCGCCGGTAGTCGAATGGAAAATAATGAGACAAGCTACCACGTGCAGACATTTAGACGACCCATGTAAATTATGCCTCCATGAAAAATTTGATATCCTGTACTTTAAAGAACCTAAAAATCTATTAAATTGTAGACGAAAAATAGCAAACAACTGTGTTCACAAAATAAAACTTACTCTAGGATAGCGATACAAAAAAGCTTTAAAACTAACAATAACAATAGAAAACAAACAAATAAATAAATTAAATAAACATGAATATACATAAACATATATTTATATATATATATATATATATATATGCATATATATGTGCATGTGTGTGTACACATAGGTATATTTATATATATAAATAAGGAAGGAAAACGTCTACCTTAAACCACTAATCTAGTTCTAAAACAGATCCTTTGTTCGATAAAATGCATGCCCATTTGCTGATAGGAGGGGGTGCGGTGGATACTAGAAAGCTGATTGGCTAACTAGAAATCCTCAACATATATAGAAACAAGAAGCAACGACAGAATTCGCGCATAAGCCTGACGAATCCTACAGTGGATGAAACGCAAAATATTCAGTGTAGCTTAATCGCCATATATATTTTATAAATTACTAACTAGCTCTACCTACGTATTGAGCACTTTTGAAGTAAATACTTAAAGTTTACGCATAAATCTATACTTTCGTATATTAGGTTTATGTGAGTAAATGAAGTAGTTATATATATATATATATATATATATACATGCATACATACATATATATGTTAATTTATAAGTATAGTGTGTGTATATATGGTGTATATATATACATATATAGTGTATATATATGTATATATACAGTGTATATATATGTGTATATATATAGTGTATTAGTCCTCGCGTTAAAGAGCAAGACACAAGATGTTTTAAATAATAGTATAATAGAATAACAATAACAAAGAGTTTCACTGGCGAAGACTACTATTGAGCGTAATCAGTTATACACTCCTTTTGAAATTTTCATCTCTATTTTTCTCGTTATCTACGTAATCTTTGTTAATGAAACCTATATAAAATATATGCCTGACTAAATTTTAAAGATTTTGTATTCTGAAAGAAGTTAAAAAAAATAATCGAAAGTTATTTTAAAGTTCTTTTTTGTTATAAAATTAAGATTGGCTCATTATTCAGACCTATAGTACAAAGAGGGGGGTCCAAAATGAGTTGCAGTGTTGGGAGAAATACAAATTGAAAGAGAAGAATATTAAACAGTTTAATAATACAAAGAGGGGGTGTCAAAAATGATTTGTGGTGTGAGGAGAAATACAAACTGAAACAGAGAGAATATTCAGACCTGTAATAATACAATGGGGGTTTCAAAAATGACTAGTGGTGTAAGGATAAACACAAAATGAAATAGAGAGAAGGATAGTTTTAAAATATAATCTTAAAAAGATAAGAGACAAGTTAGAAAAACATTACATACAAGGCATTAAAATCGTTGAACGGAATGTTTTTACTATAGAGTTTTAAAATAAAGGTACAAGATTCAATTTGAAATTCATGTATCTTCAAAGTGCACTTTTATAAATTTTACAAAGTAAGGTATAAAAATGTTATTTTAAATTGAATCAAAAATTGTCTTGGATTTATTTCATGTAATGTACATGTTGTTGCAATTTAAACACATTATCTGTTATCTAGCAATTAATGATATAGATATAAAATTTTCAATATTTGTTTTAAAAGTCCAACAGAATATGCATTACATGAAATAAATCCAAGGTAATTTTTTGAGTCAACTTAAATTACATTTTTACACCTTACTTTGTAAAATTTATAAAAAGAGCACTTTGAAGATGAATAAATTTCAAATTGAATATTGTACCTTTATTTTTAAAGCCTATAGTAAAAACAATTTGTCCAACAATGTTCATGTCTTGGATTACATGCTTTTCTAACTTGTATATATATAAATAAATAAATATATATATATATATATATATATTTAAACAAGGAAGTAGTCACCAACAATGTGTACTTTTTAACATTATTTTATTATTCCGTGTCTTGGTTTTTCATTGAGAATTATGGTTGGATCATTGTAATACTGCGTTTAAGTCATTGCAATCGTTTTTACGCGCGTTTCAGACGTTCTGTGAAAGGTCCTCGCCAGAAATTATTTTCAAATGTGTTGGAGATGTAAAAATGCAATGTTCGTAGTTCATTTGAAGTGTTTCCAAGGGGCGGAGGCTTGTAAGTGTTTATAATTCATTGCTATGTTCAATTTTTATTACTCTTTTATTGGGCTTGTCGGGGCCGCTGACCTGGCTGTAGTAACTCTCTCTTTCTGTTAGTGTTTTTTTCTTTTCCTTTAGGGTGGGGAAGGGCGTGTGTATGCGTATTTGTGTGTGTGCGCGTGTGTGTGCGTATGTGTGCGTGTGTGTGTTTGCTTTTATTGGTGTGAGAATGTGTATAATGTTTTATAGTAATATGAGGTTATTTGCTTCCTAGGAAGGTGACTGTAATCCGATGTCGTTACTAATGTGCATGGGTGAGGAGGGGGGCAGCTGTTCTGAAATAAGGGTAGGGGTGCTTTCATTCTATTTTGATATTTATGTTTTAGATTCTTGGATTTTAGTATTGTGATTTTTCATTTTAGTCTTTTCGGGTATTACTTATATTATGTTTGTTTAGAAAGAAGGGGTGTATTTAAAATATGTATAGGTGTTTTTAATGTTTCTATTTATTTGCCTCCCCATGTGGGTATGGCCAGACCCAGGATCGGTTCCTAGTGTGGGAAAGATTTTGTTCCCCAGAGGGGGGGCAATTGAAGGTGGTATAGGTATGGGAGGGGGATGATAGAAGGGATGATAGTTGTATAGTTGTTTCAGTCATGAGGGGGTTCTCCTCCACTGACTGAGGAGGGAGCGAAGTGTTGGAACAGATATTATACTATGGTTCTAGGTGTTTCCTAGTGTTGTTGGTTTCGAGATTAAGTATGGTTGGTATTGTTCAGTGTGTTGTATTAGAAATAAGGGTGTTATGTCTGTATGTTGTTGTATGCGCGCACGCGTGTGTGTTTTAATGTGTCGGTTCTGATTTATGTGTGGGTGTGTATATGTGTATGTGTATGGATGTGCATGCGAGTGCACCTTGCATTTCATGTTTTTGTGTGATGATATTAGGCTCTGTTCAGTTCAGGAGTGAATCTGGTGATGAAGATTTTTCCTGTGTAAGTAAATAAAAATAATTGTCTGTTTGGAAGATTGGCATTATTTTGAAGCTGTTTCCACTGCATGTGTGTACGTGCTTTGAAACATAGAGGTGTCTATTATCTGCACTTTTGATGTTGCTCTTATGTAAGGCCACTCTATTGCTGAAATTTTTGGTGGCGCCTATGTAGGATTTGTTGCATGTTGTGCATCTTAGTGCATATACTACATTTCTGGAGGTGCAATTTAGATCCTTTTTTTCTTTTGAACGTTTTTGCTGGGTTTTTGAATGTGTATGTGTTACCTCCTATTGTTATGTCACCGACTCCACATCGCGTTTTGTTGCATTTTGTAACCCCTTTTGGTAGTATGAGGGACGAGTATTGAGGAAGTTAGGATTTGTTTTAAGTTTTTGGGTTGGCGTTTGCTTTTTATTATTTTTGTTGTTTTAAGTATGTTGTTTAGCTTGTCGTTCTGATTGAGATGTATAAGGTTTTTTGTTATCTGTGTGAATAGTTCTGGGTTGTTTGTGTTGTGGTTAGAGACGTATGCTAAAATATGTTCTTTGTTGTGTTCTTTTGGGGTTATTTATACTGTGAAAGCAAAATCAAGACGTCAAACAAGGTTTTAATTGAAATAAAAAGTGTATTTCATTTTACGTTAACAATTGTTTCCATGTCCAGTCGACAATTTCAACCATTATATCGTTTGAATATGTTAAAAAAACAGCATTTCTTCAGACTTTATGAATACAAATATATTTGAAAAAAGTACATTTTAGAAAAGTAAGAAAAAAAAAGAAAAAGGAAAAATTCCCTTAACGGGAAAAGCATGTAACAAACACTTACCTTTGTCGGTAGCTAAGGAGAAGCCAGTTTAAATATAAATATATCGCCTAATCTTTTTATCCTTATTTCAGAACAGAGTAATGAGAAGTTTCCACAGAAAACCCTAAGCCATTTAAAAAATAATAATGTATCCCATTAACAACGATATATTATAAAAACTGACTGGGAAGCCTTCAGAGATCTTATCAGAGATACCCCATGGCGAAATACTTTATCTCTTCTTGCTGAACAATGAACAAATGAGACCACTGAATGGGTCAAAATAGCAATTGAAGCACATGTTCCCATGCGGAAATTTTATAGCAAACCACACTCTCCCCAATAGTTTACTTCGACTTGGCAACTGCCATTGCTCAAAGGCAGCAAGCATACCGCAAATTTAACGACAGCTAAGAGATAATTTACTGAAACCACTAAAAAACGCATCGACGCGCAGAAATTAGGAACTCGCGACTTCTGGAAAATCTACAGCCGTGTAGTAAATAATATACAATCAACAATTCCCCCACTATCCAACAATTACGAGGTTGTTTGCTCAGCAACCGACAAGGATAATATGCTTGCCAGTCGGTTTGTCTAAAACTCCACAATGGACCGTCTAACCACCCCCAGCCTGGGGTTCCTTTGCGGACAGACGCTATGCTAGACGATCTAAACATCACCCCTGCTCAGCTGCATGATATCATAAAAAACATTGACCTTTCAACAGCATGTGGACCTGAGCTCATACCAGCTATGCTATTAAAAACGTGCTCAGCCGAAGTAGCTCCAGTTCTCTCCAAATTTTACAACATATGCATTAATAAATCTTGCTTTCCGGGCTGTTGGAAAACTGCTTCTGTAGTACCAGTATTTAAGAATTTGGGAGAAAAAACGGACCCATTAAATTATCGCCCCATTAGCCTCCTCCCACTTTTCGCCAAAATATTAGCGACCATAATTAACCATGCAGATGCTAATCTTCTAACTGACCAAAAATATGGATTTAGACAAGCCCGTTCCACAGCTTATATCCTAACTGTAATCTCTGAACGTATATACCATTCCCTAGACAAGGCGGGGCTGGCAGAGCGGTAGCTCTAGATATAACCAAGACTTTTGCCAGGGTATGACATGAGGGTCTCCTCAGGAAAAGTAGATCATACGATATCTCTGGTAGAATACTTAACATACTTAAATCCTTCTTAGATAAGACAAAAAATCCAGGTTGTCCTCGACGGTCGTACATCTAAACAATATGATTAAATGCAGGAGTGCTACAGGGGTCTATCCTTGGATCTCTAGTGTTCCTAATATTCATTAATAACCTCCCCAACAAAATCGCCTCTTAGATAAGTACATATTAGGATGACACCACACTCTTTAGCAGGCCTGACAAGAAAACAAATGGACAGATATCTAAAGAAATGGCGAACACACTAGAGGATGACCTCCAATCTGTAGTGGAATGGGGACAAATGGATGGTCACATTCAATGCTGCCAAGACTAAACTGGTTTCCTTAAATAATTACAAGAAACCTTCTCTGCCACCCTTAGCAATGGCCAGTGACTCTTTATCTGAGAGTACATCTTTTAAACACCTTGGCCTATAGTTCACAGGAAACATGAGTTGGAACAATTACTATGACAGCATTGCCAGGGCCGCTGCGAAGAAGGCAGGCTCTCACTAGTGTGCCAGAACACAACTAACACCCGAAAGTATCCTGTACCTCTATAAAGCCAGCATTCGCCCACGTATGGAGTTTGCTGTCTCATCTGGGCTGGTGCATTTGCTACTAGTCTCACGCTCCTAAACAAGGTTCAAAAGAGAGTCCCCAATCTAATAGGCCCTGAACTGCCATCTAAGCTTCATTCTCTGTCGTTGAATCCATCTGCCTGTTCTACAAGTATTTTAATGGTGAATGCTCTGCCGAAATGCAGACACTTGTGACCCCTACTACGTAGACACCCTCGGTGAACCTGACAGGCAGCTAAATCCCACCCCCACACAGTAGAGACCCCTAGATGTAAAATACATTTCTACTCCAGTAGTTTCTTCACCAGAACTGTTAGCCTCTGGAATTCCATTCCAGGTCCCTGCTTCCCCAACTGTACTGACATGCAGAAGTTCAAATATAACGTGAACCGACATCTTGCTGCCCAAATCCCAACATAGTGGCTCAGTAGTTGTTTCCCCCTGATAGTAGCCCCCTATACTAAAGTGGCAATGTGGCTTGCTTGGGGTGAAATGTAAAATTTTAAAAAGTACCATTTTAAGTTTAAAGTTTAATTTAATATGAGAATAAATAAAAAGGCTGTATATATATATATATATATATATATATATATAAATCCTTGTACAATATTTCGAATAAGGTATTTTAATCTATTTATTATTATTTAATGTTTTAGAATTCATTGTCATTCTACTTGAATATGTTTTCATATCGATACTAAAGACAATTATGAAGGGAGATACTCCAATTTTGTTGTTAATTGCTACTAGTTAATTTTGTTGGAAACGGGGTCGATTTTATTCCCTCTAACAGTTAAAGGGAGATAATTCATGCCGTTTTATGTTTTCGGTATATTTATTAATAGAAGGTGTCTATGATTTAATAATTAATCTAATCAGACCGATCCAGAATATGCTACGGTGGCTTATTTAGCAAATTAAGGATATAAATTATGTTTTTAATCTTAATTTTGTTTTAACCATGGGTTTAACCCACATCTGTTATTAATCACTTATGCTGCTCATGTCTTATAAATCGTGTGTTGAATTCTTGGGTATCTAAATAAAACATTATATATTCTCTAATTATTATTCTGACAGCAAAACCACCCAATAGCTACAAATGGGTTTTACTCCGATGAGAAGATGTTTACTCCTGCATTTATGGGTAAAAACATTTAGAACAAGGAGTAAGTAAGTAAACAAGTAAATCAACATGGATTCTACTAACTTAAGATGTCAGATGACAAAATCAATTAAATTAATTTTCAGCCCCCAAATTGCTAATTTAATTTTTAATAATAACTACTTTATTGTTAAGTTGTTTTATTGATTTGAGGAGGATATCACAGATTTCACCATCAATACTGCTACAACTGAATACAAAAATGCTCACCGTTTTTTTATGGAAAAAAGTCCATTCTTAGATGAGCTTTATACTTTATTCATATTTCTTAACCGGTGCAGAATAATACAAAAATTCCATTCCTAGATGAGCTTTATACTTTATTTTTATTTCTTAACCGGTTCAGAATAATACACACAATATTCGCCTGTTGGATTTGGATCCTTCATTTAGATTATAACATTCCTAGCTGTTTAACTCTGCATTAAAATTTAATCCTAGTATCTGATTATCCTTATTGTTGTAAATAGTTATACCTCAGTTACATTTAAGGCATGATGGCAGAAATCTATACCTGTGAAGACAACCCTGTATGGCATCTAGTCTTTATTAAAAATTTCCTCTTTGGAATTCACTATGTAATATTAACAACAACAATAATAATAATAATAATAATAATAATAATAATAATAATAATAATAATAATAATATATATATATATATATAATTATATATATATAATTTAACGTTACTCTGTTATGTTTCGGAAACAATCAAAATAATTATGATAAGCCTACGTTAGGAAGCAGAGCAGTCTTTTTTTCGGTTATTTCTCTCCTTACTAATGCATTTTATAGAAAGGGGCTCTTTTCTATTACTGATTATAATTATTCGACTATTTGTTTAGGTTACAATTATTTTGTACGTGATATTAATAGTATTGTATGTCGTAAAAATAGAAATAATAGAGGCCTAAATATTACTACTAATAAATTATTATTATAATAATTATTATTATTTTATTATTATTATTATTATTATTATTATTATTATTATTATTAGTAGTAGTAGTAGTAGTAGTAGTAGTAGTAGTAGTAGTAGTAGTAGTAGTAGTAGTAGATTGTGGGATTTTTACGAGGCTTTATCTCAAATTCTTTAAAATATTTTTCCAAATTTTGTAGCGTAATTATCATTTGGTTGTTATAATTTTTACTATCAACAGTAGTTACAATGGTTATGGTAGTCGTTATGTAATATACAGGTTTGTCGCATTTGTAAGTTCAAGAACTATTGACGCACTCGTTTAGGAATTATCATGCAATTATTTAGGGTATAGCTCGCAAAACATATACGAAGTATAATAGTAACAGTTTTATTCAGGCGAAATTCATATTAATAGTTATTAGATTTATCTTCAAGTATTTACGCATACGATTCTAAGGCGCGGCTTTGTTGATTTATTTCAAATTAAAAACGATTCTATATTTAATGTTTTGGGTGTTCATTTCATTTTAACATTTAATAGGCTGGTCAGATATTCGTGCTTGGCTTCTTAGGATCAATTATGAAAATCTTTTTTGTGACAGACTTCAATCAGCATTATAATTAGAGTGCACCTTTTAACTTTGCAACTTGATCGATTGTCTTGAGAATAATGACGACATCATCTCAATTTGGGTGAATATATATATATATATATATATATATATATATAGGTTTATTCACAAATACATACGTATATATTTTCTATTAAATTTAGTAAAACAAAATTACCATGACGCGTTATAATAAATCTAAAGCGTAAGTGCTAAAATATATTGTCAGGCGACAATATACTGTTGTTACTCGAGGCTAACTATTTAATAAAAACTAGAATAAAAAGAATGGGGAAATTTTCTCTTAAAATTAATCTCTACATGCGTGTGTTTAAAGTAATGTGGCGCTTGTTTTATTAGTGACAATGAAAGTATCTTTTCAAGTAAATTAGTTCAAAACGCCAAGGGATGTTATGGGATCAAAAATAAATCTACAAATTGAAGGCCAAAAAATAAAAGGTGGATATGGGATGGGAAAAAGGCTTTTTTTCAACTGTCTGCAATAACTCTAGGAGCAAATCCACATATGTCAGTATCGTTACATATATGAATTGCTATGATCGTCTTGGCTGTATAAACGAAGCTTTATTTCGTGTTAAAATTAATACGGGGTAGTTTCTGTTTTTTAATACAGATCGTTTTCCACTTCAAAATAACAACGAAAGCGCTCATCATAGGGTGTTAACATGTATTTATGCTTTGTGTCTCTACCACTGCTCTTTTTTTATATCACTTTGCCCTGTTTACCTTTTTCTTGTCAACTTTTTTTTATTATTTTGCGACTGTCTGGGTCATAGTTTCTGTTGATTGACATGTTAAACTTATTTCCGCTAGCATTTGTTTATTGTACTTTTTGCTGTTTTTGCTCTGACCAATCAAATATCGGTTAGCTTTCCTGTCCGATTGACGTCATGGATACATGTCGTTTTAAATCCCGGGATTTCCCATTGTGTGATTTCGGATCGCGCGGTTACAACTCCATAACACTAATATAGGTCACCTTTCTTGGGATTGACTTATTATGCTTTTGATCACCCCAACACCTCCATAACAATATCATAGGTCACTTTTTCTGGGATTGACTTATTGTGTTCCTTGAACGCCCAGACTCCCCTCCCTAACACTAGTTATTTTATGTGCGGTTTCATTGAAAAAATATGTTGATAAAGATGTAGTCTGAATCAAAAATTATTATTTAATTTTTAAATCTTATTATTTTTAATGAGTAACCGAATAATTAAAGCCTCATTTAATAATAGGTTAATCTACTCTATAAATACTCGGCATAAATAAAATATTTTAATCTCAAATAAAATGGTTCTGAAATAGATTAAAATTACATTTGTTATTATATCAATGTGTACCAAACTTTAAAATAAATTTAAATTAGAGTTAATTTAAACGATGATTAATATATTATAGGTCTAACGAAATCATACCTTATTTTATTAAGCATTCTGTTAGTGTATCATAATACGTGACTTAGTTTTATGGTTTATGTATTTTTTGTCTAACAGGTTATATATTTCGGCAGTTAGGTTACATTGAAAAAATAAGATTAAAACAGTTAAGACATTGGTTTTATTTGAACATGAAGGGGAATATCTGCAAGTAACTTTCCGATTGACAGGTCCATAAGTTCAATTAGGGAATTGGTTATAAAGACCAATGCTTTCAAACAGATTATATTATCGAATGGTTCGTTTTATTTATTATTAAACTGTAGTAAGATACTAAAATCTAAAGTGTTTAACAGATTTACTTTTTGCAGCGAAATTGTATCTATTTTTATTCATGTCTTTGTAATCTTTATATAAATCGTATTGTCATTACACTTGCATTAGTACTCACACAAAACACAATTAAATTATAGGACATAGTACAATTTCTTTTTATTTCTACATAATAATAATAATAATAATAATAATAATAATAATAATAATACTAATAATAATAATAAATATTATAATGTAAATAATAATTCAATTATAAAATTAAGTACAAAACTATTATATAACTAAAACAAGTGTAAGTTTGTCTGTCCGACTATGTAAACATTCAACAAATAAATGTTTTAACTACTGCTCTCATAACACGTCAACTAAAGGGAAAAAGTAATGATATACTAAGCATGATTAATAACGAACGATATTTTTATTTTGATGTATAACAGGAAGACACCTATATCCTCATCGCGAAATGAAACAAAAATCATTTTAAGCTGACATATTTGTATTTCTTTCTGCGTATTACCAGTTATTTCTCACAGTCGTTTTATATTAAACCATTTTTATTCATCCCTAAATACCAACATATGTAAGAAACGCTGATGAAACTCTAAATGTTCGATTTCGATGCTAGCTGATGAGACCCACGTTATTTTATATTAATTGTTGAAATTAGTAATACATCTATATTAGGTATAATATGATTATCGAAAAAGAATTGGCTCTTTAATATATATATATATGTATATATATATATATATATATATATGCATGGAGGCAACACTTTAAACCTATGTCGGGCGTATTTACGGATATTTTACCCTAATTGTGATATAAATTCGTCATTAAAAAAACAAACAAAAAACAACAAATTGGTTTTAATTTTGAAAAAAAAAATAATAATGTATAAATGTTGTAATACAATCAAAGTAAATTGAAAGCTCAGGACACGTCTAGTACACACACGGCCAAACACGCACACACACACAGATACACACAGATACACACACACACACACACATATATATATATATACACTTGTGCCCGATATTATTCATACCCCCCTTGAAAATTGAGTTTATTAGGTGTAACTTTTGTAAGAATTTATTGTTTACGTCCATATTGATACATATTCTTAATAAACCTCTTCTGATCATTTTCGTCATTTTAAAATCTCGGGATACTTGTAATAAAAGAAATATACAGCTATTTATAAAATCTGCAATGTTCAAAAATAATCATACCCCCTTATTTTTTCAGTATTAATCGAGTTTCTGACTGTTTGTTTTCTGTTTGATTCTTATTTTGAATGCTTTTATACAACCTTTGATTAATTTCATTTCGTTTTTTGCATTTTTCAGAAATTAAAATGATATCAACTGAAAACCAATAAAAGAATAAAAATTATTAGAATGAGGAAGAAAAAAGAGCTTAGTAATGATCTTAGGACTAAAATTGTGAATTCACATAAGGATGGTTTAGGTTACAAGTCAATTTCCAAGAAATTTGAGGTCCCTACAGCAACAGTACAGAGCATCATCAAAAAATTCCAGAGCCACCACACAACAAACAACTTGATTGGTAGAGGAAGGAAAAGGAAACTGTCTGCTAGAGCCACCAGGAATATTGTAAGAAGTGTTAATGCAAATCCAACCACCACTAATAAGGACATTTTAGAAAATCTGGAGTCTTCTGGCATAAAAATATCAAGGCAAACATTGCAAAGGACTCTGCATGAAAATGGTCTGAAAGGAAGAAGACCAAGAAGGACTCCATTGCACACCGGAAAACACCTTGCAGCACGTCTAAAGTTTGCTAGGACCCATGTGAATTCTCCAGAGTCCGTTTTCTCAAGTATTTTGTGGACTGACGAAACAAAAATTGAATTGTTTGGCCATATGGATGCTTCTTACGTT
Organism: Euprymna scolopes; assembly: GCF_053919585.1. Lineage (NCBI taxonomy): Eukaryota > Metazoa > Mollusca > Cephalopoda > Sepiida > Sepiolidae > Euprymna > Euprymna scolopes. Next base: position 33,380,068 of record NC_136497.1, read on the forward strand.
TGGAGGAAGAAAGGAGAAGCTTACAACCCAAAGAACACCATACCCACGGTGAAACATGGTGGTGGTAGCCTAATGTTTTGGGGCTCCTTTTCGGCTAGTGGTCCAGGTAGTTTGGTCAAGATAGATGGAACCATGAAGAAGGAGCAATATTTGGAGATACTCCAGAAAAACATTAGACAGGATGCGGAGAAGCTCCATTTAGGACTAAACTGGGTCCTTCAACAGGATAATGATACAAAACATACTGCCAAAATAGTCAAGAAATGGTTTGAGGATTATCAAATTAATGTTTTGGAATGGCCTAGCCAGAGTCCCGACCTGAACCCTATCGAAAACCTCTGGCACATATTGAAAACTGAGGTTAAAAAGCGGAAACCTAGAAATTTGAGGGATTTGGAGAACTACTGCATTGAAGAATGGTAAAAAATCAGTGTTGATGCTTGTAAAAACCTTGTTGATAAATATCCCAAACGGTTACAGGCAGTTATTAAGAATAAAGGGCATGCTATTGACTATTAGTAAGAGAGGTATGAATAATTTTGAACTAGTGCCATTATTGTTTTTCTTTGTATAATGTTTCAAACTTGCATAATTTATTTATTTGTTGAGTTTAAATTAAATGCTTATGCTTGATTTATTGTTTGAAATCCCTTTAATATTGTCTACCTTCTGGTTTGAGCAATATTCTTATAGAAATCTCAAAGATCCGAGGGGTATGAATAATATCGGGCACAAGTGTATATATATATATATATATATATATATATATATATATATATATATATATATATATATATATATTGCGTGCATGTGTGTGAGTTTGTTCTCTACGAAACAGCGACGTGGATTATTCGCTGCAAAACAGCGACGCGGATTCTTTCGAAATTTTAGACACATTTTAGACAAATATACTTAATGTGTTTGAAGTTGTTTTAGATCGTTTTTTTTTTATACCTCCGGTACGTATAAAAAATCGAAAATTAAAAAAAAAAACGTAATAAACAACCCAGCATTCGACGTTTTCATACATGAAGAAATATGTACGCCCTTAAATAACAAGCGTAATTTTAACATTAAAAACATAAATGACCGGCGTATACAAATGTAAAACGTTTCTTTTCTATGATAGGTGCACATTCTAAATGAATGTTTCTAGATACAGTAACCATGAGATAAATTCTTGCATTTTATACATGAATTCATGTCATTGTATTAAAATGATTTCATAAAATCAACATAAGGATCTGTTCAGCAACATGTAGACTACAATATATCGTTGACTAAGTGACTGCGAGTGTGTAATAATTCATCAAGACATTACAATAATTATCGAAATTAAAATCCTCATGAATAGATTTGATAAATGAGATGTTTTAATTATAAATGCCCACCACGGACTGTGTTGATAAAACAACAACAAAAACACACTGGTAATTTGTCACATCTTAAACACGAGTTCAATCAATTTCAAATCAACAGAATTTAGCGTTGTAATATCACCATGGAAACCAATACCACACCTTATGTGATTATCGAGTCTTTAAAATAACTCTATTTAAAGATAATGATTGGCACGAGTGATGATCAGAAATTATAAAAAAGATAAAAAACGTAAGGACATGAACATGAAGTGGATAATATATGAAAAAAGAATAAAGAGAAAAACGTAAATTATTTTAAAGATTAAATGAGGATATTTTAAACATGAGAAATAGTTGATGGGGAAAAGGAATAAACAATAGAAAGTATAACAAGAGAATAAACCGAAAAGTAAATGAAATGAAAAACAATGATAAAAAACACATACACAGAGGATACATTAACTACAGGAAAATAACCAAGTACAATAAATGAGATTACTAAAAGTTTAATATATACATATTTTTAATTCTTGATAGATAAACGAAGTTTAAAAAAGTAAATGGTTTGATAGGAATAAAGCGAATAAAAGTTAAAAGTTGACCACGAAGAAAAGCGAAAAGGAAATAATAAAAATTAAGAAAATAAGAAGTAGAAACTTGTACCGAAGCGACATGACAAAAAGTAAAACGACTGTATGAAAAAACGAAAGCAAAACCAAATATTTTTCGGAAAACAGATTTGAACAGAAAAGATGTTAATGTTGTTCTCTGACTGCAAGAATAGTTTGCTTTACAGAGCTTGCTGGTTTCTAACTAAAGGGCATTTAAAAATAATATAAAAAGGATATTTTTTTTAATTATTATAATTTAGTATTTAAGTGTGCGAACCCACTTTCCTTATACATTATTTGTGTATACACACTTCCACTTTTATACAATTATTCTGTATATCCAAGCTATAATATATAATGACACAAGCTGTGACGAGTAGTGTAGTATATATATATATATATATATATATATATATATATATATATATATATATATATACACGGTAACGAGTAGTCTAGTATATATATATATATAAATATTTATATATATATATATATATATATATATATGCAGAATGAAAATCAGTAGCAAAAAATTCGCTTAAAACCAGCTAAAATTATCGCACCTGGATCAGTTTTAATTATCCACCAACAGGCAAGAAAGCATCCCTACTCGTAACTGTTTTGTTGTTCCAGGTTATACAACGTAGCATTTAATCTATAGTCAACGATTTTCTCTTAGTAATCGTCAGTAGCTCATTATCTCCACCTTTCGGGTTTATTCAATCGAGAAAGCGGCCGAAGATTGAAATGTGATGCGAAAATGATACGAAAGACTGTGCGAAAGCACCGAAAAACTGGCAGTGTTCCTGATACCCCTATATCTGGTCGTACTAGAGTTACTTAAAACAGGGAATACAATGCTATCAAGATCAGCAGCCCAAGAAACAGATTTAAAACGGCTCCCTAAATCCAACAACAGGTCAACGCTGTTAAAACCTGCTCTCTTTCTATTGTCAAGGACAGATTAAATGACTTTAATTTACCGGAAAATGTTGAAAGACGCAAACCAACGATTTCTCAAAAGAACAGAAAGCGCCGACTTAACTTCGTTGAATGTACTGCAGATCATGACTCTTCATATTGGTCAAAAGTGCTTTATAACCACGAAAACAAGTTCAATAGTCTAGGCAGTTATAGTAGGCAGTACGTCCCTCGGAGGAAAGATGAAGAATTTAAACCTTGGGGATCAGTTTCAACGTACCAAGGTGGTGGAGGTTAACTTTTGGTGTGGGGCATTATTAGTACCAATGGTCCAGGGGCTATAGTTCGCTTGCAAGGTCGAATTAAATCGACCAAGTACATCAATATGGTGATTGAGCATTTTCTACCCTACTTTGGTCGGAATTTGGATGATAATTCCATCTTCATGCAGGATAATGTCCCCAATCACACAACTAGCAATGTTAAGAGATTCCTTGAAGAGCATGATATTCTGTATTTGGATTGCCCTGCATAATTTCCAGACCTCAATCCTATCGAAAACGTATGGCGTTACATCAAGCAACATCTACGTAATGACGCAATTTAAAATTTGGAAAAGCTTTGGACAAAAATTAAACAAAAGTAGGATGCCCTTTCACCGGAGCATTGCTGCAGTCTAATTAAAGAAATTCCTAAACACTTGCAGGCTGTCAAATTTCAGAAGAGTTATGTTATTAAATAAAAACTAGTTTATTGTGTTTCTGTTTTATTTGTCTTGCATTAATGTCTTGAAGTTACATTTAAATAACAATTTGCTATTTTGCGGACTTTCTTTTTGCCACCTCAATTTGATTTTTTTTTAAAATTGATGTGAACACTAGAATATTTCAATTAAAAGTCAAATATGTGCAGGTAAAATTATAGAAGAATAAAAGGACAATCAACTGAGTTATAGTTTGTTTAAACAGTTGCATAAAATTTAGCTTAAATTTGCAGTTTTTGAAAAAAATGACAAGTGCGGACTTTCTTTTTGCGGCGTGTGTATATATAAACATATATATGTAAAACATGATCAGATTCATTAGTCTTGTGACTATTGTGATTTGCTAACAAAAGCTGGAAATTTTTCGCCAACATATGTATTACTCAAGCCAATTCCTTTATCAGTATACTTGAAAAGTTCCTGGGAAACGATGCTCTTTATCAGGAGGAATTTTCTTTGTACACTAGACTGTTCTTTGAGAGATATGAGATAATTCCAAAGAATATACGCTGTCAGGGTTAACAGTCAATAGAATTACTAGGCCAACGTCCTGTTAGAATAACTTGTTGGAGAAAATTTACTCTGCAGCAAAAACAGACGGTATTGTTTGAGATAAATTACTGCCATAGAAAATCCCGGATGCTATGTAAGTATTGGTGATCGAAAGATTCCAATGTGTCTAACGTCATGCGTTCTCATGGAAAAAATATTGTCATATAGAGGAATGTCCCACCTTTATTTTGCCACATGTATACTGTGGTACTGTACCTTATTTCCGAACTTGCGCAGACTTGGGATCCATTTGGATGAGGCTTGATGTGCAAATACAATCCGCGCTTCGATTTCAACTCTAATTTGACGTATGCCTTTTATACCAACATACATGAAACTGATTTTTTTTTCAACAACTTAATCATTAATCATTATAAGTGTTTTGTTTGTTAGGGTTGATCCGAAACCGATTATATTTATCTTTAAGTCATTTATTTTCATGTTAGCAAATATATAATAGTAGCATATCGAGCGGCGTTGCCCAGGTGATGGTCTAGACCCTTTAGAAGTTAATTTTCTGAGTGAAAGCCAATAAAAAATGCTCACATCCGATTAACCTGTATCTCAAATTTCGAGGCTTTACACTCCAAATTGGCAAAGTAATTTGGTAGAAAAAATAAAAATGAAGTTTTTTGAACTTTGACACCATTTTTTGTTCAGTCGTCGGAAGAGATCCAATCAGATGATAGACCTGCCCCTGTAGTTTGAATGTTGGCGTAAACCCTTCTTCATATTGGTAACTGGATCCGAAAGCCGTCATCTGAAATGCGCAATTTTAGTGCCTTATTATTTTCACGGGGGTTCTTGATTCAGGATTTGAACCTGTCAGTATGCGTAGTAGCGGTTGTGGAGGTTCTTCAAGAAGTGGGAGTTTCATCTTGCCATTTGAACACCATATTCCGGCTGACTCACTTGGCCATCTTTTCGCGAGACTATGGAAGTATTTCTTTTACATAGAGCCTGTTTTTATGTCATGGTGTTCAGCATAATTAGAAGAAGGAATATAGTTGAATACTTTTAAGACCAGCGTGACTTATTCTTGAATGTCCTTCCAAATTGACTCTATATTGTATCTGACCCTCCACCCGTCTGTCTCATTTTCTGAAGCGCGTGCAGTTGACATGGCTGAATCATTTCTCCTTAAGCGTCTGTCTCGTTGTTTTTCGGTCTTCGTCCATTGAAGCTTGTGAAACAACCTGGATTTTACTCTTTTCATTTGGGTAAATAAGAAGATTGGCGTGCAGTGCACCGTCTAATGCTGCGATTGAGTAACTACTTGTCGAAGGCCCAGGCAAATTTGAATATTCACCAATTGAATCCGAATCTGCAATGAAGGAAGATCCACCCCAGCCGAATGGCCCGAACGACAATTTTCAACAAATACGATCCTAGCATACCCTGGCTATACTGCTGTGTCGTAGGGCACAGTAATTCTTGTTGTTGCGCTATGCGCCTCCTGTTAATTAGTTGATGCCTCGAAGCACTTATCGATGACTTTCCCTTTTTTGGCATCATTGAAAGGAATGTTCTCCAAAATTCAACTGTAATATAAGTGTAATGAAAGTAATGCAAAATAGACTGACGAACTTATTACAATCGTTTGTTTAAATTCAAAATTCAAATTACTATTTCTTAAATCTATAAATAATTTAAGCAAGAATTCAGAAATAGAAAGATGTAAATAGAAACTATCGTAACATAAATATATCAAAATATGGTCAGTAATGTTTTTTTTTAAACTGGTAATACCTTGATTCATATACAAGATTGTGCTGAGTCCGTAAATAGAAAAATAGTAAAAAGAAAGAAAGAGACAAAGTCATATTACTTTGGGGGTTTGGCTACAATTCTTGTCACATCATAAATAATCTGTGGCTGTTTATTGTTATAACGTTCAAACTGTTGTTCTGCTTCTATTAAATTATACATTTTTTAAACAATCATAGAATTAACCCCACCTCCACGGAAAATATTAATAAATGCCTCACAGAATATTGGCTGACCATAACCTATAACAAATAATTTCTTACTGTACACAAATATTTTATTTTACTTTTTTAAAAACACCAAGCAGATGAGAATTATTTTCTTAAAACTAATTTTTAGTTGATAGGAAAAAATGGAAAAAACGGATTTTTTTTCAAGAAGTTATTTCTTGAAATTTTACGATAAATGTTTCATTAAAAACGTCATTTAAAAACAGTTCCCAAATGAAAAAAAAATACAAGAGAAGGGCGCAATATATTATATACTTTCCTTTGTGCTCAAAATCAACTAGACCGAATTGACCTAGTTTAGATGTTGAAAGCTTAATGTACCGCTTTATCATGTAAATACTTCCCACCTAAGCATCTAGCAGCAAAATCCAGACCGCTTACTTTAAATGTTCCAAGATAAGGAAAAAATTATTTTCTGTTAGCTTCTCCGAACGGACCGCCCCTACCCCAATTGTAATTGTCATCCTTTTTTCTTTCCCGAAAATACAGGAATGCCGAAAATTAAATGTATATAAACAAATATTGTGTTGCATATCTTTCTTATTTATGGCTTCTAATAACAGAGCCTTCCCATGCTTCGCTTTTAAAAGAATTTGTAATGGTTAAAGTTTAATTCAACAACAAATAATATTCAAATTACAAGAAATAAATGAAGAATACTATTGCATAAAAAAACAAGCAAGTAAACGATAAATTAAAGGACATGACAAAATAGCAAATTAAATGAAGTAATATAAAGATATATGAAAAATATAAGCAGATAAAACGAAACAAACCCAGAAAACACGTAAAAGGACGAAAATGAAGAACAATTTAGAAGACATCGGATACAAAACGAAATAGCATGAAAATGTTTAGTGAAATAAATCATTTGAAGTCGAATAAAAATATTAATAACAAATGTTTACATTCAGAAAATAAAAAAAAACATATTAAAATAATAGAAATCGAAAACCAAATTAAAGTTAATTGAAAACAGAACATAAGCCAATAACGAAACTATAGAATGGAAGTCGAGGCCAGTAGAACATAACAATCATCAAGCAATAACACTTTTCACAGGTAATTTTTGTAACGATAAATTAAATGTTTGTTTTACATGAGATGTTGAAACAAGTTGATTGCCAACAAATCTCTATCTTAAAGACAACACAGTTGACGTAATAACAACCAAATGAATAAAGAAAGTAAATAACTTTTAAAAAATATCAAATGAATTACTGACAAGGAAAAGAATCAATATGTGAGAGGAGAAAATAAATTTCAGCTAAAATCTTAAAAGATAATCAAGAAATGTTTATTTAAATGAAAAGAAATTCAGAAGAAAAAGAAATATCACAAGAAATTGATAGATTGACATCTCCAACAAGGTCTTTTCTTAATTAGTCGCCGTTTGCGATGAGATGACGCCAGTCCAATTAATACGGAATTGTTAATTGATTGCAAGTCAATAGCGAAAAAGTGAGTTTATTAATTAATTTAGTCCCGTCGGCCATTGATATCCGTGAGGCGGCAATTATGAAAATAGCAGAAGTCTTCTAAACAAGATAGATCAGTATATCTTGCAAATAAACGAAGCTAAGTTTGCTATAAAATACACAAATAATATGCATAAAATTGGTCCCTCTATTTTCGTTGTGGGACTATTTCTCGTTGCAAAACTAGAAAATTAGATTTCCTAGAAGTATTTAATAACGTTCAACAGGGAAACTAATTGATTTCGAAAATAACTCAATATTTAAACTGCAATAAAATGGTCATTAGTCAGAAGTGTTTATGTTATAAACGTTTTTTTTTACGTATAAAAATATTAATTACGAAATAATGTTTACGATATAATAGATAGACTTTTTCCCTTTGGACTCAAATGAAAATAGCCAAAGAACTCTGGAGCTCTGTAGTCAACAGGGACTGTGTATTACAAACACCTGGTTTAAACAGAAAATGTGTAATCGTGTCTCTTGGAGACACCCTCGATACAAAACTTGGCACCAATTGGATTTTGCATCGTGTAGAAACAGAGACATCGGTTTTGTTAAACGATCAAGAACCTACCACTCCGCTGATGGTGATACCGACCATTCACTCGTGTTGACACAACTCGATCTCCCGAACAAGAAACCTGCACCACGTAAGCCAAGAGCAGGTCGTAGTCTCAACACGGCCGCGATGAAGAACAACGACAACATCAGTGCGTTTCGCACTGCACTCGAAAATAAGCTGAGAGATTCTGCACAAGTGGAAGCGGTGAACCTGGATAAATGCTGGGAAATCCTGCAAACTGCGATGCATGACGCTGCAGTCACATCCTTTGGACCCAACCGGCCGCCTTGCACAGACTGGATGGTTGAGATTACAGAAATCTTAGAACCTCTACTACTGTCAAAAAACGATGCTCACAAGAACTATGTGAGCAGGTCAACACGTTCATGCCAAAAAGCTGATCGGCACTGTGCAAACAACTACTGAAACAACCTGTGTGAAGAAATCCAGACTGCTGCTGACTGGGGTAAACTAAGTGTGATGCACTGTGGACTCCGCAAGGCAACAGGGCCGAGCTCAAAGAAAGTTTGCCCTTAAGAATCTACGACAGGGGGGGGGGGGGGCTCATCACTGATCCTACGAAGCAGCTTGAACGCTGGGTGGAGCACTACTCCGTACTATATTGCGTACCGCGCAACATCACAGTCACAGCTTTAAATTTCACTCCGAACTTAGACACCCTAGTCGAACTGGACAACATTCCAACTATGTCAGAATTCGAAGTAGCACTCCAACACACGAATATAGGGAAGGCCTCAGGTAGCGACGAGATTCCAGTTGATATGCTCAAGTGCGATAAGTTCCTGCCCCCACACTTGTACGATCTCCTCTGCACCAGTTGGCGCAAAGGAAAATTTCTAACCGCTATGAAAGATTCTAAAATTCTCACTTTATTCATGAAAGTAGACAAAGGAGATTGCAATAACTGCCGTAGTATATCTTTACTCAGTGTCATCCGCAAAGTCTTTGCCAGAGTGCTCTTCCGAGGCTCCAGCAGATTGCAAACCGCGTTTATCCAGAATCGCAATGCGGCTTCCGCAGCGGGCGCTCAACCACGGCAATTATATTTTCAGTGCGTCAAATCCAGGAGAATGCAGAGAACAACGTAGAACTCTCCATATTGCATTTGTGGATCTCACGAAAGCTTTTGACATGGTAAGTAGAGATTCTCTGTTTGCCATCGTACAAAAGTTGGGCTGTCCATCAACTCTTCTTTGTTTGATAAGATCTCTCCATGAAAATATGACAGCCGCAGTCTTCTTCGAGTGACTGGTTTGAAGCCGGGATTAATGGAAATCCTCTGGAAATGAATCCCATCCCTTTCCAGATTATAAGCAAAATCAGATTTATTATTATTATTATTATTATTATTATTATTATTATTATTATTATTATTATTATTATTATTATTTGTCACAGCTATTTTAATTTTACGTTTTATCAACGAATTGTAGGCCGATTTAAAAATCTACCTCCATAAAGTGTGCTTTATGTTACTCATTTAATCCTTTATATTTGTATAATAAGGAAATCTCTACGCATCATTCAAAATTAAAATATGTAAAGAAGAGTGTTATAGACCAGAGATAATTTTCACTTATTTCTAATCCCACTCGTAGCATCTACTATACAGATGATTGTATTTATACATCAGTATGACTGTTACACTGAATTGATTCTCATATCGGAATATTATTTCATAATTAGATGTTCCAGAATGGATTTTTAAAGTGAAATATAATTATGTATTTTAACTTGTACTAATTAGTAGAAATTAAATATATATATATATATATATATATATATATATATATATATATATATATATATATGTATATATATATATATATATATATATATATACGAGCAAACAGTTAAGAAAACATGTTAAAACACTTTGAAATGAGTTAAACATATTCAATCTTAAAAGGAAACACTAGATAAGTGGATAGTCCTTAATCAGCGGAGTTTCGGAGAAATACTTTCCTTCTCATCAGATGGTAGGAATTAGCAAAATTCTGGATCGGATTTTGCATGCAAAAGTATTTGATGAAACAACAAGTAAGTCAAAGATCTTACTTGAAAACAAAAAAAAAAGTGAAGCAGAGGGAATGTGGTGAAGAAAAAGTTGATTACACATGAATGGATAGTCTGGTAGAAGATAAATACTCCAATGACGGTAAAATCCAAATATATAACTTCAATAAAGTTAATTGAATTTCCATTAGCACATATATCCATGTATATACATATATATATATATATATATATATATATATATATATATATATATATATGTATACATTAAATCACCACTTTACAAAGAAAAAATACACAATATTCCTGCATAAAATAGTAGCGACTTCAATGCAAATTCATGAGCACAAAATGCGAATTATAGTATATAATAGTGCACTTGTTATTATATTGCACAATGTTGCAGCTCATCAGCTCGTAGTAAATTACATTTTCTAAAGTTTTAGAAGCCTATGAATAACATTTTATTGGTAAAATGGCGGTATTCAGTTTTTATCTGCAGTATATATATATAATTTGTCAAGCAAATATTATCAACATGTTAACAACGTGTGCTGGCTTTTTTATAATGTTCACGATTGTACGATTGTCGACTGACTTTGTGTGTTTTTCTGGGTATTTTATTTTTTAACTTTCCAGTATTCGTTTGTTGTAAGTAATTGTAAATCCAAGGAACGTAGTAGTTTAATACGTTCAGCTAACCAACATTAGTTTACATCATTCCAATATTATCATTGTATAATTTTAACTAAATGACACGTTTTATTATTTTTAAATGTAAAACAATAATGTTAAAAAATATGATTTTCAGATAGACATCGTAAACTTTCGTTCACATTTTACCATGTTGGACTTCCGGTTCATTAAAAAACAGTTGTTTAACTACAGGTTTCCTCATACACCCTTCAAATAATTGACCGTTTATATTAGTAAAATAAAATATAGTTAACATTACTGTTAACTAGCCTAAGTACTACAGATCTACTAATACGCATTATTGCTTAAGTTAATTATATTAAATACATAGATTTTACGTATATTACTCTCATAGAATGATTTTAAACTTTGTATCACACTGCTTAACTTAATTTAGGTTTTTATATTGTTTAAATTCATAGTCAGACTATATATACATATATATATATATATATATATATATATATATATATATATATATATATACACATTATAATTTTAGTTTCAATAAAAAGTTTTCTTTCTCCTGTAGCCATTCATCATTTTTGCGAAAATATTCATAGTCAGACTATATATATATATATATATATATATATATATATATATACATATATATATATATGAACACACACATTATAATTTTAGTTTCAATAAAAAGTTCCCTTCTCCTGTAGCCATTCATCATTTTTAGCGAAAATATAATTCATATAACATTGCATATTTTTAAAACTATATTTCTATCATTTGTAACTGCTTAAACAAATTACTACCTGTTTTATAATAATATCTAAATTGCGAAATTTTTATATACGTGATTTTATTATTAGTAATTATTGTTATCTTATTTCCATTTATATGCAACCATAACAATGCCTACATTGTCTGTTATGTTTTATCATTTAATTGCTACTCACTTCTCTATAATCGTATCTTACAAAATACACATACACAATTACACACATATGTATATATATGCATATGCATATATATATATATATATATATATATATATATATATAGGGATATAAAGATGTATAGACAGATATATATTCCAAATTTCAAGATGTTGACAATTTTACCATTTATTTCTTAAAGTATGTAGGCATGTACAATTATTAATAGGACCTGTTCTGTCGCGCAGAATCATTTATGCAATTATTATGCCAATTTTTCAATTCATTCAGCCATTAAATTATCAAAGGACACGGAACATAAACTTAAAAAATAAAGAAACATGGACAGGATTACAACATCCGGACATTGGAAGAAATATTGAAGTTATGTTTCACTGTGCAACGCCATCTTAAATTAATTTTTTATGGGGGCACCAACCATAAATTTACGTAAATAATCAATTGTTTTTATATTAGTATATATCAACGTAAAATATATTCTTTAATATATTATTAATTTCCATTTATATTTAGTCAATACGTATTTATTAGATAATAGTAATAATGATCAAATCTTTAATGTATTTATTAAAGTTCATTTTTATACGAAACTGAATTTCAAATTTATTGATTTATCTACGATGTAACTCGTTGACTAATTAGCTCTTAAATTTCCATAACTATAAATTTATAATATATAAATGTATAAATATTTTATTAAGTGTATGTATAGGTTTTGGCAAATTTTTATTAAACATTTTACATTAATACCCGGTATAAATTTATTCTTTCAATCATCTGTTAATTATAATTTATTTCTATAATTTACTTGCATGTTAACCTATATAAAGACATAAACGGTAAGATGGTCAACATCTTAAAATTTCAATATATATATAATTATTTTTAATTATATATATATATATATGTATATATAATAAGTTTAGTGTTGAAGGTGAATAATAATTTAACATTACATTTCTTATTATGTATACTATATGTCTTCTCTAGTATGTATTCTATAATCATGCTTTACAATATACTCACACGCGTCTCTAACGAAGATGGAGTTTTATTTACTGGACATTTATTTTATATATATATATATATATATATATATATATATATATATATATATATATATATAGATAGATAGATAGATAATGTGCCATAATTGTTAATGAACTAGCAATATTTATACTATTATTATGTGATATAATAAAGTTATTAGTTATATATATTTTTGTAAAATCAGTTAATATGCTATATTATTATCTAACAACATACCTGTGCAACCACAAGCAGACCTTTGGACGTTTAATTTGCTATGTGCATAATAGAATAATTATCACCAATCGCGGTCTTCCATATATTAATATATGACTCACATCCCGGTTATAATATCAGTTAAGTCACTATTCTCCGATACGTACTTTTTTGCCTAAATTTTAGTAGTGTGCATCGAAATATAAGAATACATCTTATTTTATTCCTACTAGCTAGGTGAGAGAAAATAGGGATGTGTTCAAACAAAAATCTTATTTTGCTACTTGGAAACGAGACGGGAATATCCGCAAATTAATGTTTTCATCTTACATTCTTTTGTATATGTTTAGGCTTACTGGCAAAGGGCTATTAGTATTGTTTCTGTTAAATGCAATATGATTGGAAGCAGCAAAACCACAGAGACACGGTTTTAAGTAAAAATGGTATCTATTCAAATATTAAGCAATTTTGCTTTGATAAATATCTTGTCGCAAGACATACCAATCAAATTAGGCGTGGAATTAGAATTTATTTTATTATATCGTGCTGTTTTCAATTTTCAAAAAGATTTCTAATACAAAGTTAAATATAATAAATATTAATTGTGCCATTTATCTAGTATGTTTTCGTTATTTTGGGTTTTGTTCTCTTAATTAGAATTTTCATTATTTGTGTTATGCAGACAAGTGTTATGCCATAGGTAAGCCGCAATACCCATTACTACATTACCTCACGTCATGTCTGATTCACGAATATTAATGTCGAACTTAGAAATTTGCACCGAAGTTGTCCATAAGAATATATTTTTATCTATTCCGTAAACAAGAACAAAAAAATATGTAGTGTTTTCTAATTGTGGTCCTGTGTATTTTTCTTACTGAGTATTGAACGTTTCGCTCTTTAAGACCGTCATGAACGAATACACATTACTTGGTACTAAAATCTGTTGTGCAACAGTTTCTGGAATTCACACAAAAAAGCTAACAAAGTTTATGTTATCTTTATCTTATGATAGATAAAATAAAAGTTCCACAATGATGGGATGGCATCGATTTCCTCTGATCAATTTTAGCACGTCTGTAATATTTTGAAGATTATGTTCAAACGTCTTATTCCGCCAGCTTTTACAAAATAAAAAAGGTCAGAATTTATTTTATTAACCGACTCTAATAAAGTGGGCACATTCGCAAAATATACACCCCTAAACACTTTTAAGTTATTGATAAATAGTAGAGGGCATGGTGTAAATACCATTGCGTTTATTATAAAGTTGATTAAAATCTCCGAACCTACTTTAAAGGTTAAACCACACCTTGGGTTTTATTCCAAGAATTTTGCGATAAGGCCAACCGATATACAATTTACTACCTATATATCACAATAGTTATATGTTACAGACAATTGGCATGCAATATGTGTTTCAACACCAAATGCGTATATATATATATATATATATATATATATATATATATATATATATATATATATATATATGAGTGTGTATGTGGGTATCTGTCCTGTTGTAATGAACGAAAACGTAAAAGAAACAGCGTTCCAAGGCTGTATTGATCAAAATTCATAGCTACTAATGAAAGAGAGAAAGAACTCAGTTTTGAAAGAAAAAGGAACACGTGCAAAATCACGTGGCGAGAAACTGAATTTGCATTTTTTTTTTTTTAGTGATGCGAACACAATTTGAATAAAAATATTTTGTACAGTAACGAAATAATTTAAATAAAAATATAACAATCTCCCCACTTGTAGAAGGGATTGTAAATATTTTTTTTTTTTTTTGTTTTATAAATTCAGTCACTGGACTGGTTGGCGAAATCTGTTAGATCGGCGTGGATGTAGTTCGCTATTCGAAGGACAGGTGGTTCTTTGGGAAGGTTGGTTCTCAGGGTTCTGACAATTATATTTAAATTCCTCTTCTGTGTGAGGTGTAGTGCTAACAGGACATGTTTCGGTCAACTGGGTCGGGTCTGCATTTGCAACGTCAGGTTGAATACTTTTAGCAGGATTTTGAGGTCTATCAGAACGCGGAAAGCAAGCTAGATGTCTCAGCGCTACGGAATCTTCTCGGTCATCATTATGTATTCTTGCATGTGTAGGGTAATCTTCGAGGGGTTCAACTAAATCGACAATCGATTCATATTTGTTTGTGTTACCAACTCGTTTTAATAATACCTCCCCAGGCTCACAGAGGCAAACAGGTAAAGCAGTACCAGTAGAAGAGCGACTTTCAAAGTTGAACATGCGTTCGTGCGGAGTTGCATTTGTAGTAGTGCACAGCAGGGACCGAATAGCATTTAAAACATCCTGTAGAACATCCTGCCAAGCTCTAAGGGGTAATCATGTACATTCCAGCGCTAATAAAATTAGTGTGTCGCAAATAATGCCGTTGTAGCGCTCGCATTAGTGTGTCGCAAATAATGCCGTTGTAGCGCTCGCATTGATGCAGTAGTGTTGCTGGATCCAAGTCGCGTCCAAAAATTTTTGAATCCTTCCGGCATAAAAGAAGTTCCTCGAGTTGAATGGATAAATGAGGGGAGTCTGAATTTGGAGAAAATAATTGTCAGGCACTGGATTGCGGTTTGCGAAGAACAATCGCGAGAATGGATAGCAAAAGGAAATCGACTGTATTCATCGCCGACAGTAAATATGTAACGATATCCCATTGAGGATACCGGGACAGGTCCTTTGTAGTCTATGGTGAGGCGCTGAAAAGCAGAAGTAGAACGGATAAGTGTATTATTAGTGGAATCGAAGAATTCAGGTGTTATTTTGGCAGAAGTCGTCCATTCAGATGTCACACGCCGTACATCATCAATTGAATATGCCATATTTCGTGATCTTACAAAATTTCACACGCGTTATACTCCAGGACATATTAATGAATTGTGTAGTAACTTTATTCCTCCAAGGAAGACGCAGCGGCACCACATACTCTCGATAATGCATTGGCAACAATGTTTTCAATTACAGGACGGTGTTTTATGTCGTATGACAACAGAAGTTTAATTTCCCACCGTATAATTTCATAATTTAAAATTTCACCTCAGTTAGCAGGTTTAAACATCAAGGATACGGCTTCCTGGTCTGTTGCAATAGTAAAGTGCTTACCAGAAGGAGATCCCTTCATTTTCGGACGCACTCGACTATGGCATAATCGTCTTTCCCGACTATGAGAAGTCGTATTTCACATGGGTTTACCGGTCGAGAAAAGAACGTTACACGCCTCTCAGCCTGTAGGAGAGTGCCTCCGACAGCTTTTTCTGAGGCATCAGTTTCAATATAAATAGTAATTTATCATCAATAAATTTTACAGAGGATTCGGAAACGTTCGTCTTAAGTTTTTCAAAGGAATTGATAAATTTAGGAGGCATGGGAAATAGTTTTGGGGGAGGGAACCAATGGACGAATTTTCTATGAATACGGTGTTATCCATTTAGTGTAGTACATTCCAAGTCACCTCTTTAACGAATCTGAATTGGAAGGAGGAGGCATTTATAAAAGAGTTTCAAACGCACAAGATCTGGTTGCATAGTCCCATTACAAATTTGGTGCTCAAGCAAATTGATGGAATGAAGTGAAAATTTTGATTTTTTTCGGTTTATTACGAGGTTATATGTAAGGGCAGCCTTTCCAAGCATTCCAAATTAACATCATGTTCTTCCTGGGTTCTACCGCAAATAGTAATATCATCTATATATTAAAAAGATTCAGATAATTTGTTGTCAGAAATGAAAGAATTCATAAACTATTGAAAAGCAGACCCCAATTAATGACGCTCAAGGGTATTCGTTTGAATTGGTACAAACGATTTCCACCTTGAAAGGCCGTGCACGGACGATCTCCGGGACAAATTTCGATCTGATAGTACGTTTTGGATAAGTCAATTGTACTAAATATACGGTATTGGGCTATGTGGTTCACGAGATCCTCAATCTGAGGCAAAGGGTATGCATCAAATAAGGTGAAACAGTTGATAGTTTGAGAGAAACCGACTACTAATCATTTCTTTTTATTAGGCGACGACGCGTCACGATAATATGAGCACGTCATGGTGAATAACTTGTTTCAATAACATGATCCTCAACCAGTTTAAGAATTTCCTTTTCAATGAATCGAGCATCCTCCGCAGAGTAATTTCGAGGTTTAGTAGCAATAGGTTTGCAGTCAGGAGTTAAGTTTCGAAACAATTTCACAGGGGGCAGCTCTCTGGTTAAGGCCAGATTTTTAGAATATCCTGAGGTCCACCAAAAGAAATAGTGATACTCTTATGTAGTTTTAAAAAAAAGTCACTCCGAGTCTACATATATACAGGAATAAGGAAGCACTATGCAGTTAATTTCTTTATACTCGCAACCATTGAAGGAAATGTTCTCCGTGCAATATCCCGAAAGATTTAGAGAAACGACGGATGATGCCATGGGAATTACGGAATTACATTTTAAAGTAGACAGCTTCATGGTTTTAACAATACTACGAGCACTGATACAGTTATCAGAACTGCCGGTGTCTATGAGGGCAGGTAATTTTTTTTCCTTTTAATTCAACAATTTTAGTCATTGGAGGGCACCTATCACCACCTTTAGCATGGACGACAATAATAGCAGAAGTAGAACGTGAAGATGTCAGCATAGTAGAACGGCAAACTTTGGAGGAATGACCGAGTTTACCACAGTTTATACACACCTTATCACGGGCAGGACAATGACGGCGACTATTCTTAAAGTGACGTCTCCTTCTACAGTTGTAACACTTGCCATGAGTAGGAAGGGCAGCAAAAAATTGTACAGAGTCACACTCATACGACAACCCGTAGAATCAGCAATTTTAGTAATAGTGACCTCCTCGGCAGGATCAGTAGACACATTGTTAGTTCTAATAGAAGTAGAAGTAGTAGCAGCGACTGCTCCAGTCGGGAAAGCGTATGATTCAGCACGAAAGCTAGCTTGTTCTAAATCCCTAGCACATTGCGTATGCTCTTTGAGAGTTAGCGTATCAGTTTCAAGTAGTCCAGCACGTAATACTGAGGACCGGAGATCAGGTATAAATGCATCACGGACATATTGGTCCCTGTAAGTAGAAGCAGTAACGTCTTTAAAGGAACAGCCAGCAGCAAGTCGATTCAAGACCAGAAGATATTGGTCGACGGACTCGTTTTCTTGTTGCAGACGCGTGGAAAGCAAATGTCTAGCATGAATGAGGTTTGGAAACTTGTCGTAAACACCTTTCAGAACTTCGACAGCATGTTCAAATCCTGAACAACCCTCAATAACGTCAGCATCAGTGGGACGTATATTTAAATAAAGAAATTTAAGTTTATCAGGGTTGAACAAAGCAATAGTTGATAAATAGTAATTGAAGTTACAATACCACAATCTGCAAAGCTTGCTAGCCTGAGGGTCTGCCGAGCATACGTCAAATTTGTCCAGATGAATGATCTTCTCCATGAGAGAGATACAATCTTTGTCCAATAAATTGTATTGGGTAATGAATGAAGACGTAAAACAAACATCTTTCCAAGGCATTATTGAACAAAATTCATAGCTATTAACGAAAGAGGGAAAGAACTCAGTCTTTTAAAGAAAAAGGAACACGAGCAAAATCACGTGGCGAGAGACTGAATGTGCATATCTTTTTGTAGTAAGGTCAAAAAATGTTAAATGAAAATATTTTAAACAGTAACAAAATAATTTTAATGAATATATAACAATAGCAAAAATGATAATTAGTAAAGACCTGATGTTGCAGAGCGTATATATATATATATATATATATATATATATATATATATATATATATTATAATTATTGCCGTTTTAACTGCTTAGTTACATATGTTTGGATTACCGAATCGTATCAAGGAGCCGATAACTTCATTAGAATTTACAGAAATAATTATTATGATTAGGAAAAAAGATATAAGAAAAAAACACAAAAGAAAAGACCTTCAATCCGATATCATCAGCAGTTAAGTTTAAAAAAAATATATTTGAAGGTGGTAAGGGGCGAGGGGTTGTAAAATTAGGGGGCGAAGGAGAATTTAATATATTAAACCAGACATGGATGGAAATAGAAGGAGAGAGAGAGAAATGGTGAAAAGAATGGTGCCTTAATTTTCCACCCTTTCTCTGTCTCTCTATCCCTCTCGCTCTCTCTCTCACACACACACACTTTGTTCTTTGTATTCTCTCATGACGATCCTCTTTTGAGCAATGTTCTTTTTTATATTGCGTCATTCCTCTCACCAAGTCTGTTGATCATTATATATTGTATTTAACATCTAAAACACCCATGCACAAACAAAGTGTGTCCGGTGACACGCATTCTATCTAGAAAATAATTAAAGCATATAAAAAGTATAAACACGTGTGGTTGGCAGTACATTCATTGGTGTGTACTTTCTTACTGTTTACGTTTGACTCTTTTCTGTCAATGCATGAGCGTAATGGAGGAGACATTTCCAGGGAAAATCCAACTCAGGTTACTAATCACCACACATTTTTATGTGGTGTGAAAACACAATTATAATAACCAGGCCGTGATATTGATTACTGAAACAGTTTGTTAATTTTCTTAAATTATTTGTAAAATTATAAATAAATACAATCCTAGAAATGGCATGCTGTTACCCTGGATTATTTAACTTCTTCTTCTTCTTCTTCTTCTTCTTCTTCTTCTTCTTCTTCTTCTTCTTATTATTATTATTATTATTATTATTATTATTATTATTTAATTCTGTTTCGCAACTGTTTTTATCTGTTTTATCCGCCGTTTTGGTATGAACGCATGCGCGCACCGAGCTTGTAATCATGTGACGTTCACAAAAATTGGGTTTAATCACACCGATAACGAACTCCCAATCTTTTGGCGAGTAAAAGAGATGATAGGAAAATCAAAAATAAAATGTCAAGAAAATTCACATATTACACAAAATGAACTAAACATTTTTTATGATTGAAACTCATAATTGCTTTTCTAATCTAGCGAATTAGAAATTCGAAGTTCAGCCGTAATTTAATTCGCAAACAGATTGGAATATGATCTCTTTATTTGAATGTTTATTTTTTTCTATTAATTTCTAGTTTTTAAATTCACTTTTGAAATATTTTTATTGGTTCACGAAAAGCCATAAGTAACTTTCCTGTTGATGTCTTTAGTTTGAAATAAAAACGTTCAACATTTGATATGTGTGTAATGAATGGCTTCATCTCAATTTGAAAGCTTTCGAGCTAATATGCAAGTGTTTCAACTTTGGTTGAACGCCACGCTCCTAGCTTGTATATTAAGTTTTTCAGTTTCTCACAGTTTACTTTTAAATTCGTCCATTTAAGGACTGATAGAAAAAACTTAGCATATGATGTAAGTGTACACATACAGAAACTATATTCATGTGTCAAGTTTCTGTTCAAAATAACAGCTTCGGTCGTTTATTGCATTTAACTTTTGCATAGAAATTTAAGGTGACTCTACGTTTCTCTACTTAATTTTGGTTGGCCAGCCTGTGTATATAATATTTATTTTGACTAAAGCGATTCGAAGATAAGGATTACTATTGATACCCTTGCCAGGGGAGACTACAGCATAACAATCGATTACTGACAAACTTTCCTTAAGTTTCACATATTATTTTTATATCTGAATGTGCAGGTTATTTTGCGTGTCTAATGGTATATATATATAAACGTTTACTTATGAGAAATACAAATGTTAATAAAACAAGTGTACTTATTTACCTTCAATTTTTATAGCCTTTGCACGATTAGGTCGTGACTTTTCCTCCTTGAATGTTTATGAGGTGATCTGTTTGTCGATCGCCCTTTTATGAGTGATTGTCATAGATAATTAAGAAAGGACATATTTTAATTACTATTCATTTAAACTTGCAAATGGTTAATTTCTAACATTGTTTTACTTGTGGATTTTCACGCGCTATTATGTCTTTTAACTGCCACTTTTCCATCAAATTTTCACATGTAATCGTGCTCAATTCTTCCGTTGCTCCTCTTCAATTTAGCAGGTAATAAAAACACTTCTGATCGGATATAATGGGAAAGAGAAAAATGAAAGGCGAACAATAACAGAGTGTGAGCAATTGTTTTAAAGGTTCAGTGAGGATTTGTTTTTTTATAACACCAAGGTCATTTCATTCAACCGAACTATTACAGTTGAAGCGGAAATACAAAAAATGATTAGCAAGTACATAGCGAAAGAAATCTTTACCGGAATTTATGATAATAAGGAGTTAGATCTCCTTCTCTGTCTCTCTCGATATATATATATATATATATATATATATATATATATATATATACATATATATATAAAGAGAGAGAGAGAGCGAGAGAGAGCGAGATAGAGAGAGGGAAGAAAGAGAGAAAGTGAGAAAGACCTATAAAGTGATAAATAGATTACGAAGCAGAGAGAGAGAGAGAGAGAGAGAGAGAGAGAGAGAATAAAATTAATTAGTGCGAGAAAATGAATAAAGGACAAAATTCGTAGAAAAATTTAGACAAATTTATATATATATATACATATATATATACATACATATATATATATATATATATATATATATATATATGCATGCATGAGTCCCGATTACAAGAATTGTGATCAGTCGCGATCAACAAGTAATTATCATGTTATAATTTTTTTTCTTCTTTTTAAGTCGAGTTGTAATGAAAGTAAGGGATTTGTTATTAAGAATGAAATGTAGGGCACGGATACTTTCGGATGTAGGATCAATATTATATGAAAACTACTTGTATGTAGAAGTTGAATAACGTTGAATTAGAAAGTGTAAAAACGCCGAAGGAAAGTTCCATTTTGATCAATATAATTTGCACAATTTACATCAATTAAGAAAATTGGAAATGAGTTGCTATTACTCTGAAGTTAAATTTAAAGGTGTGGAAAAGCAATAATGATAAGAATAATAACTCATTTTAAAGCAATGGAAACACACGTGTTCCTTGTGCATGAATCGTTTTTCTCATTTATTTACACCTACCGTCTATTTCCTACTCCCTCCGCCGTAATAAATCCTCTTTTGCAACTGTCGGATGGCCATGTTTGCGAAGTACTAATAACTTCACGGGGTAAACCCCGAAATGCCATTTGAACAAATTTGAAAATCGCTTCATTAATAGCAACACACAAACCATATCGCATTTCCTTTTGTTTCACTGGAAACTTTCCCAACAAATTATGTGCAGAGGTTTATTTTTTGGTCCTACCAAACTGGAATATTTCTAAATTACTTTAAAATATTTGCATCTTGTAATCCAAAAAATCATATTTATGTATCTTATAATCTAATACATCAAGATCGTTTAATATAACAATAAACAAATTGAAATAAAATTGAAATGACATGGTATGTTTTCAATTCTTTTTAATTATTTGTTACATTAATATTTGATCGGCATAGTAGTCTTAATATGTATACGTTTTATTTTAATTCCAATTTTATACATAAACCAAAAAGCACATCGGCAGACGAACCTAAGTGTGACCATGTGTCGATAATGTGGTCATTGTGATCAAGTATGTCTGAACTAAAGCAATCGTTTAATATTTACAACTAATTTCACGAACCATGATATGTGTTTAAAATAATGTGCGGTTAAAGTAGTTAACCATTTACATTTCGTTAATGAGATAAAATCTAACTAATTCAAATGTCTCATTTCGTGAATATTTCCAAATGGGACTTACGAATATAACATCCATAATTTACAACTGGCAGGTTGATGAGTTAATTAATGTATTAATATATTAAATACCCTAAGCTGTTCTTGGGCATCTATTAATACATATAGTAAAACCACTTTATATTGAGAAATGGATAAAAATTCCCATCGGGCTCATTTATTCATCCAATTAAAACATTATTTGTAAACAATGACGACGGAAGATCCAGAATGTAAACATAATAACACATATAACTTATGGAATCCATTCTAATTTTAATTGTAATTTAAAACTTATTACAAAATTTTATGAATGGTCTCACGTGCCACAAAGAGTCAACAAAGCTTTATATATCGTTTTGATTATTCTTAACTAATCATACATTTTCTCGATCATGTAAGAAAATAATTAAAAGATTATCCAATATATGTATAAGCTTGGGTGAAGTAATGCAAAATGTGACAGCAATTACACACATAGATATTGCTGAGGAATATGTTATGGTGGTAATTGTGTTTCGTTCTGTAGACTATACCTGTATAAAAACTAAACTCTAATAAAAGATTACTGGATGTATTTCTCCTTACAAAACAATAAGTATTGTATACACATTTGATAAGATGTAATACTAAATGTGACGTCATAGATGTGAGGTTTACGTCATGTGTCAAATCATGCATTGCAACATGTCTTTTGTAATGTTAATTCTATTGTATTAAAAATGTTACATTTGCCAAAGTTTAAGATTTGAACTTATGAATAGTATTTATGTTTTCAGACGATTTGCTTTTTTTCTACACGAGTAAACTGTTTAATTATTGTGAATTTTTTATATAAAATGAAAAGTGAAGCTAGATAACATAAACGCATTTAAACATTATGCAATATACACTAATTTTTATTTCTGTAAAGCAACTCCAAATTCATTCTAAAATATAATAATTATAACTCTTTTAATTGCAATACAAATTATATTACATATCATGAGGAACTACGTTTCAATTCATATAATTGACTTTAAAAACATTTGCCCTTTCTATTTAATTTTATTTCCACTTTTATAAAAGCAACTTTGCATTAGGACACGTGGTGCCCATTCTTCACATCATTAAAAACCTATTTTGCATTGTTGGTTTATCAAGTTTATGGGAAAGCTTGAGTTTGAATGGTTATATACTTAAATATTTTACAGTGAGCTGCAGCGTAAAATAAATGATTTAATCAAATATCAAAAAAGATGTATAAACATAACAATGTCAAGTTTAATCACTCTCCCAATTTATCTTAGTTCCCCATCTCTTCCTCTCTCTCTCTCTTTCTCTCTCTCCCTTACTTTCTTTATATATATATATATATATATATATATATATATATATATATATATATATATACAGTTGGAGCTAAAGGAAAGTTCGCTCTTTTTTATGTTTTCCAAAACCGCAAATTTAAGCTAAATCGAATCTAACTGTTTAAACAAACTATACCTCATTTGATTCAACTTTTATTATTCTAGAATTTTATCTTTTCATATTCGATTTTTAATGTATGTTATATTTATATGTCTATTAAATTGCTTTCGTCGCTAAATATTCCTTCCGATAGACAGGAATAGTCATGATCTTCATTGCATCTGACGAAACCCATACACCACTTTCTGTTCTTTACAGAAACCACATCCTCGTAAATTTAGTTATTTCAAGATGTTCTTAACTGTATAAATAGAACACTAAAGTTTACACTGTTGAAGGATTTGGGAAGCCGTATCCATCTGTTTCGGAGGTTGTGGATCTTGTTAGCATTATCTTTCTTGAAGGAAGTAACTGTAGAACTACCAAATTTAGGGCCCGCACGAACACTGCCGGTACTTTGTTGTTTTCGCAATCATTTATACCGTTTTCTCATCACATTTACATTTGCGGCCGATTTCCCGATTAGATGAACAAGAAAGGTAGATATTAATGAGTTCCTGGCGACCACTAAGAAAAACGTATATCATATGGACATAAGATTACGGTGTAAAACCTGGAACAACAATATGTACGATTAGAGATTATTTGCCTAAAAAGTAGATATTTTACGCTGGTTAAAGCTCATTGTCTGCTGCGGAGTTTTTTTTTCACCTTATCGATTTAAAACTATTTTTTTAATTGACGCGAACACTAGAGTATTTCAAGTAAAATCAGATACGAATAGATAAAATTATAGATGAATAAAAGGCGAATTTCAATTGGGTATGTAATTAGTTACATTAAATTTAGCTTAAACGTGCGGTTTTTGAAAAAAGGCTAGTGCATTTTAGCGCCCCCACACACACGCACCTCCCACATATATATATGTATGCATATATATATATATATATATATATATATATATATATATATAAATATAATCAGAATGTGCGTCTGTGCATGTATCTGTATATTTATCCCTGTGTGAGTACTGATTATTTAACTGTTTAAATATTGATTAGTTTAATGTTTATATATTGTTATTTTTTTATTTTTTAAGAAAAAACATAATATTCTTTATACATAAGTGTCTGTACACACTTGCAATATATTGTTAAATATATGGTCATGAAGTTTTCCGTGTCTCACAATGGATCAATAAAAAATTAACTGTATTTTCATGACAATAATCTTCTTTTTGAGCACAGCACATATCGAAATAGCTTGTTATTTTTAGACAAAAATCAATACATTTGGTATACACACAACAATTGTATTTAAGATTATACTATGTAGACAACACACGGCTTTCATAACAATGTAACTATATTATGTATGATACTTTTTCATAACAGCTAATGTCCAAATCATTCTAAACGTTTTAAAATTAACTAATGTTTACTAACTACCATATAAATATAAACATACCCACACATACCCCTCCACACACACACACACACACACACAAACACACACACACACACACACACACATATATATATATATATATATATATATATATATATATATTCCCTCTTTGCAGCTGGTCAATTATAAATTATTAGGATACTTTAAGATCTCTATTCATTTGGTCTTAGATATATAATTCGAGATTGATCCAAATGTTTATATATTCTTGTAGACTTAATTGTAATAAGCCAAGAAGAAAGCGCTCATGTGTGTGTACCTCGTGTGGTTATACGACTTACCTTCAGGTTGAATCTGAGAAGGACAGATTAAATATAGCAGCGGTGGCTTTATAAGGTGTAGTCTCGTTTAATCTTTTTTGTACCAATGTTCCTGAAATGGAACATAGTTTTCAACATACTATAGAAATTGTAACTTTGCTTTAAATTCAATTTTTATAAGTTATTTCTATTAAAGTAGCTTCATTTCACTCCAGATTTATGAAAACTTTTATAAATTATTCTTATAGTTAAAATAAATGGAATTTAAAATAGAGCTATAATCACTGTTTTTCTGGATGAGAATTGGAAGGCCTGAAATAACCATAAAGCAACCTGAGAGAAGTTTTTGATGAGGAGGATATCCTTCAGCAGCAATCAAGGTGTGTATGGATGCTGTTAAAAATATAATACACCTAACAAAAAAGTTGATATGAGAATAATAAAAAAAATGTTCCATTTATAAAACATTGGGGGTTACTGCTCCAAAGGTAGCAACATATATCTTGTATTGTATTACCGAATACTGTACGTTTTATAAGGTATGCACTAAATATTTAAAAAAATATAGATATAAATTTTATATTTCTGACAATATTCATCTTTTTTTTTCATATATGGATTCTCATAAATTTTATGAAAGAAAGACGACACGAGTTTCTACACTTGCTGAAGCTCGTGAGGTAATTGAGCAATCATCACATCCTGCAGCCATTGTTGTGCTACCTCCTACTGCAGGAGATGCAACAGATCAAGAAAGTGATATCGAGGAAATTCCAGAAGACCCGGAAGTTGAGTATGAGCCGGCTGGAGAAATTGAAATAGAAGAAAATACGGAAAGCGAGTATGATCACGAAATCCTGCCACTTCAAAAAAAAAAAAAAGGAAACAGAATAGTAACATTGTTTGGAAGAAGAGTGCTATATTTAGCAAGCCAATGCAAGTTGAAAATGCCGTTATAGATCAGAAGCTTGAAAAACTTGAAGGAATGACACCTTATGAAATTTGGAAGCTAATATTTTCTACCGAAATATTGCTACATATAGTTTTTCAAACTAACCTGTATGCTAATATGGATAAAAACGTTGAAAAATTCATAATATTAGAACATGAAATGGAACAATTTTTAGGGATCATCTTGTTATCAGGATATCATCTTGTACCACAAGAGAAGCTGTATTGGTCAACGCAGCCTGATTATCGTGTCGAAATTGTTGCTAAAACTATGAGTAGAAACAGGTATCTTGAAATAAAAAAGTACTCACACTTTGCTGATAATCTGAAGCTTACTGCAGGTAATAAAATGAGTAAAATGTCACCATTATATGATATGATGAATGAAAATCTTGTGCAATTTGGTGTTTTTCACAAACTGCTCAGTATAGATGAGTCAATGGTTCCACATTCTGGACGTCACAGTGCTAAAATGTTCATCAGAGGGAAGCCAATACGTTTCGGATATAAAATCTGGTGTATTTGCGGCAATGATGGTTTTCCTTATCATATGAAAGCCTACCAGGGAAAGGAGGATAAGCCTGAAAACTTGCCCCTCGTACTAGGGTAATCAACGGCATGGTAAATGTTATAATGTCGAATACGGATATTACTTGCCACGAATTGTACTTTGATAACTTTTTTACAAGCTACAACCTACTGTCTGAACTAGTTGATAAAATATTAGAGCAACTGGAACAGTAAGATAAACAAGAACATCTAATGCAACGAAAAAGCTCATCTGCAGCAATCTTCTCAAGAAAAAGAAAAGGGGAGCTTTTGATTATTATTCTGATGAAAAAGTTTATGTTGCAAAATGTCATAACAACTGAATTGTAACAATCGCAAGCAATTGGGAAAACCATAAGCCAGTTCATAACGTAAGACGTCGTGTCAAAGGGGAGAAAAGCAGGTTCCGCAGCCGCATCTCGTACACTCTTACAATAAAGGAATGGGGGGTGTCGACCTAATGGATAGACTAGCTGAACCTTATCGACCTAGTATACGGGGTAAAAAGTGGTACTGGCCACTCTTCATCAATGTAATAAATTTGTCAGTGATAGCAGCATGGAGGCTTCACTGCAAACCGATAAAAAATACTATCTCATTTGGAATTTCGCAGTCAAATCACACTGTGTTTGCTAAAGGCAGGACCACAACGTGGAAGAATATCTATGTCGGCTGGAACATTGCCCGCCAATGTAAGATTTGATGGAATGGATCATACATTAGGGTCCACAACACAAGGGAGATGCAAAGTGTGTAGCAAAAATACTAAAAATATGTGCAGAAAGTGTAATATTCGGTTGCATGCGGAGAGGGGAAAATTGTGTTTTGGAAAATATCATAAGAAACAATGAAAACATAAAATAAACACTTCTTTTCTTATATTTTAGATCTAGTATATTATACATGGAA
The DNA here is from genome assembly GCF_053919585.1 of Euprymna scolopes. Classification (NCBI taxonomy): domain Eukaryota; kingdom Metazoa; phylum Mollusca; class Cephalopoda; order Sepiida; family Sepiolidae; genus Euprymna; species Euprymna scolopes. The sequence continues at coordinate 33,408,460 of NC_136497.1, forward strand.
TTAAATTTTATAGCTTTATAAGAGATCACTTATTTTACAAAGGAATAAATTGTCAGAATTTCAATGTCGTTCATCTGTAACCTCCCAATGTTCCTTAAATGGAACACACAATACAATAAAAAAAATGATACCGTATAAAGTTAGAATTGTATATATAAAGTCATTAAGCTATGGTGAACTCATATTTTAAAAATGAACGAAATCGTAAAGCAAATGCTCTGTTCGGCCCAATAAAGGTTAATTGCACATGATTAAGCCATCCACTACATACATAGGCAGTTTTTTTTAAAATAAAATGCCTGTTTGCAGTGATAAGGGGAAGGACGCTTGCAGCAAGCGGACTCAATGACTGGCTACAACCCGTAGTAAAAAATGTTTTTGGTCTTCAAGATGCGGAGATTATTTTGCTTGCATATGAGGCTGCCTCTGGTCCAGTTTCCAGGTTCGTAGGCAAACGGTTCGGGAGAATCCCCGGTTGGCCTGACAGCAGTTAAGGTTGGCTTTAATCAACAAATTTAGTAGTGAGAGAACGGCTGTTAATGCCATCCGGGAGTTGTTTGGCCTCCGTCGGCGAGCGGAGTGTGGGATTAGTAGTTTAGCTGAACGTGTCTTCGGGATGGCGGTGCGAGTTTTTCCGGATCAATCGGTCCAGGATGGCGGGCCGACGCAGGTCCTGCCGGCTAGCGTGTAGGAGATGCTCTTCTTGACCAGGATGTAAGGGCGGATTTCTTGAAGGGTTACCCTGTTGAACTGAGTGAGGCATTAGACCTCGCTCAGACTGGTGACCGAGTGTGTGGGCGAATTCGAAGTAAGAGACCGTGGGAGAAGTTGGAGGGAACCCATCCCATGTGAGGAGGCCGGGGTCGAGATCGGTCGCTGAAGTTAAATCACCACGTAGTTGATCGAGGAAAATAGGGATAAGGAGGTTGACCCCTATTACTTGGAAGGGGATATCCGTTATGGGCCCGTTCCTGGAGGAATGTGGTTGGTATACTCTAGGTATGATTACAAGGGTCATCAGGCGACAGAATGCCTGGCCCGATGGGAAGGAAATCCCTGGGATCTGTAGCAATATTGCCGGAAGTGTCGTCGGCACGGGCACGAATCTATGTGGTGCGCGGGTGCGGGTGACCGTCGCTTGGAGGTGTGAGACTAACCGTAGCCCTCGGCACAAGAGGGTCCGTGTGTGCCTGGCGTGTGGGGTGGTGGCTGATCCTGTGGTCGGGGCAGCGGACGAAAGAGTTTCAAGATGGCGCCTGCCTGCTTTTATTAGAGACGGAATCTCGCAGGATCGCGCGGGATCTCGCGGGGATGCAAATTAGCTAGGCCATTTTGAGGAATAAAAATCGGTCCATTGGAGGTGCGAGGCAGTCGGGTTCTGACATTCGTGGCGATCAGTACAGTGACCGTTGGGTTCCGGTTCTATTCGTGCAGTCAGCTGAGCTTTGTTAGTTACCTTCGCGCCGTAGCTGTCATTGTTTGTTGGTTCGCTGTGTGTTGCCGTGGGTCTTCAGTGAAACGCTTCGTCGACCACGACGAGACTCCCCGTCTCCTACACAATATACTCATACAAGCTATTTCGGCCCCCCACTCCGAACTTGGTTTTCTTTTCTTCAATGGCGGATAGGTTCGATCTAAAGTTGATACCGGAATTCGACGGATCCGATCCGGTACTCAGCTGGGTTGAGAAGCTCGAGTTACATTGTCAGTTGTCCGGCGTGAAAAATGTCGAGCGCGTGATTCCTCTGCGGCTGACCGGCGGGGCCTTCGCTGTATATCAGCAACTCAGCGCTGAGGAGAAGTGTGACTACTCGAGTATCAAGGCCGCGTTGTACAGGGGGTTCGCCACTGACCCCGCCACTGTATTGGAGCAGTTTGAGACGAGGTCTATACGCTTGGGCGAAACTGTGGACGTGTATCTCGCCGAACTTAAGAAGCTGACGGTGTTGTTCGGCGGTCTTCCCGAGAGGGCCCTAGCCTACAAATTCCTGTCAGGACTCCCCGCTGGAGGAAAGCAGCTCCTGCGAACAACCTCTACCATGTCCTCACTATCGCTGAGTGACCTAGTGGACAGAGCCAGGAAAATAATGAAGGATGACTCGACGGAGCAGTCGCCGTCGCACAGGCCCCACCAAGTGGCGAAGGACCGTCTCAGGGAGCCAGCCCGCAAGGTGATGTCATCTGCTACAGATGCAACGGGCGGGGCCACATGGCAAGGAATTGTAGAAGGCGGTCGACGGCTGTTCGCTGCTACCGCTGTAACAAGACTGGGCACATGGCCCGAGACTGTGCGGGAAACGGGGACGGGGACAAGGTGCCAGTGCCGACCACTTCCTCGAACAGAAAATAAACAAGGCGCTCCCTGTCATTCAGGTCCGAGTTAATGACACGTTATGTTCAGCCCTCCTTGATTCCGGTTGCTCCCGCACCATAGTGTGTGCGGACTTCTGTCGGGCGTGGAAAAAGTAGAACGTCAGGATAACTACCATTACTGGAAAAATACGAATGTTTTGCGGCGTGGGTGTGGTACACATTCGCACAAGAACTGGGAACTCGGCCAACGTCGAAGCGCTGGTGACACGCGACAAGCCGCTGAGTTTTGACCTATTGCTAGGCTACGATGCCATCAAAGCCCTGGGAGGCGTGCGCATAACGCGCGCTGGCGTTGTAGAGTTTCAGGATAGGCCCCCAGTGTGCGCAGCACTAAGAGTCGACCAGCCGGACTTCAGTGTGGAATTCGACGACCAACAGAAGGCGTGGACCGCCACTTGGAGGTGGTCAGAAGACAAGGAACCGGCCAAACTACAAAACAAAGTGGCAGAGTACCGTATGCCCGACCAGATAAGACCTGCATACGAAAGCGAGCTCCGTGAATGGATTAAGAACGGTTGGCTGATTCCATACCCCTAACACAAACTTGGACCCCCCAAGGGCCTGATACCGCTGATGGCAGTTGCCCAACCTAACAAGTCAAAGGTGAGACCGGTAATGGACTACCGCGAGTTGAATGCGCATGTTGATGCGTTCACAGCGGACGCCGACGTCTGTGCCAGCAAGCTGCGAGAGTGGCGCCGGCAGGGGTCCAATGTGTCCCTACTGGACTTGAGAAAAGCATACTTGCAGGTCCGGATCGGCGAGGCGATCTGGCCTTTCCAGACAGTGATGTTTTCCGGGAAGAGATACTGTCTTACGCGACTCGGATTTGGGCTAAACGTAGCACCCCAGATAATGAAGGCTATCGTCAATGCCGTGTTGTCACAAGAAGAATGGATCAGAAAGGGAACATCGGCGTATGTTGACGATATATACGTGAACGAAGATATCGTGTCATCTTCGCGCGTAAGATCCAAACTTGCCGAGTTTGGTCTAAACTGCAAGGACTCTGAGCGGCTTGAGGATGGCGCCCGCGTATTGGGCTTGAGCGTTCAAGAGGAGCGAGGGATCCTGAAGTGGAGGCGTGGAACCGCAGTTCCCGACGTACCCGACGTTTACACAAGACGTGCCGTGTTCTCCCTGTGCGGGAAACTTGTGGGGCACCTTCCAGTATGCGGATGGGTTCGTGCGGCGACAGGCGTCATAAAAAGGAGGGCAAATGCGGTCACTAAAGGTTGGGACGATGAGATAACCGACGAACAATTGGTTCGAATGTTAAAGGAGACCGTCGCTAGTGTGAAAAAGAATGACCCCGCCACAGGGGACTGGTGCGTGCAGGGAGACGAACTGAGCGTGTGGGTGGACGCAAGTTCTCTAGCGATCGGTGTAGTTTTGGAGAAAAATGTGGCCGTAGTTGAGGATGCCTGCTGGCTGCGACCGGCGAATGATGCTGCCCATATCAACCTGGCAGAACTCGACGCTGTAATAAAGGGCATTAACCTGGCACTTCAATGGGAAGTGAAGAAACTGCGTGTGCACACTAACTCACTTTGCGTGCACCACTGGCTGTCGGACACACTCACGAGCAAGGCCAGGGCACGCACCAAGGCAGCCAGCGAAATGCTGATAAGACGGAGGCTGGAGAGTGTGAAAAAACTGGAGACGGAGTACAACCTGTCCGTAGACGTAGTACTCGTCACCTCGGACTACAACCTCGCTGACAAGCTCAAACAGGTACCACGGAGATTGTATGAGGCTATGAAGAAAGAAGCTAAGTCATTGCCTCTCTGTGCTGCCTCCGTCGAGGAGGACGAAATCAGGAAGATACATCACGACAGTGGGCACCCCGGAGTACAACGGACCTACTACTTTGTGAAGTTGGCTAGACCATCAATACCAAAAAGCGCAGTAAGAGCAGTGGTCAGGGATTGCCAAACGTGCCAGTCCATCGACCCCGCCCCAGCCAGATGGCGGAAAGGACAGCTGGGAGTGGACGCGACTTGGAGTCGGTTGGGTATGGATATAACCCACTACGGCAGCCAACACTTCCTCACGCTGATAGACTGCGGGCCAACGAGGTTCGCGATTTGGCGCCAATTAGCGAGGCAGGATTCCACCAGTGTCATCCACGAATTGGAATCCATATTCTACGAAAGGGGGCCGCCTGAGGAGATCCTCACGGATAACGACACGGCGTTCTGCAGCAGGGAATTTAGGCATTTTATGGACAACTGGGGGATCCGCCTTCGACACCGATGCGCGTATGTGCCAAGCGGCAACGGCATAGCGGAGCGGTGCCACCGAACCGTGAAGAGGATCGCGGCCAGGAAGAAGTGTACGATCGCGGAGGCGGTTTACAGATACAAGACAACGCCTAAGGACGCCGTGACTGGCGGCAGTGCGCCCACTGATGCGATTCATCACTACCACGTGCGCGTCAAGGACGTTGAAGTGTGTCTACCCGACCAACGAGAACCCCAGGGGACGTACCAAGTGGGAGACACCGTCTGGGTGAAGCCACCCGGCGGCCGGTGCACCAGCAGTTTTTGGAGGGTGCGGGTCACCGGCGTCATCAGTGAACAGGCCATACTAGTCGATGATACTCCGCGCCACGTAAGGGATATCCGGCCCGCTCTAAGCGCTGATCAATCGGCGAGCAGTGAAAGTAGCGAGTCATCCGACAATGAGCGATGGATCCAACCCGTGCCCCACGAACCTGGTGACTCAACTGCGAGCAGTGGAAGGAGCGAGTCATCCGACGATGAGCGATGGATCCAACCTGTGCCCCACGAACCTGATGACTCAACTACGAGCTCTAATACTGATGCTGATGCTTCCGATGACACTTCTGAGAGCTCCGATGAGGAAGTCCCGGCAATACCCCTCCGCAGGAGTGCTCGAATCAAACGGCCACGTCCGCCGTGTCACGTATGTTATCTGGAGACCAGGGGGGAGTGTGAGACTAACCGTAGCCCTCGGCGCAAGAGGGTCCGTGTGTTCCTGGCGTGTGGGGTGGTGGCTGATCCTGTGGTCGGGGCAGCGGACGAAAGAGTTTCAAGATAGCGCCTGCCTGCTTTTATTAGAGACGGAATCTCGCAGGATCGCGCGAGATCTCGCGGGGATGCAAATTAGCTAGGCCATCTTGAGGAATAAAAATCGGTCCATTAGAGGTGCGAGGCAGTCGGGTTCTGACATTCGTGGCGATCAGTACAGTGACCGTTGGGTTCCGGTTCTATTCGTGCAGTCAGCTGAGCTTTGTTAGTTACCTTCGCACCGTGGCTGTCATTGTTTGTTGGTTCGCTGTGTGTTGCCGTGGTTCTTCAGTGAAACGCTTCGTCGCCCACGACGAGACTCCCCGTCTCCTACACAAGATACTCATACAGGAGGTTGGCCGATGTGCTTGACACCCACCCGTAGGCAAATTAAAAGGCAACAGGAGGGTGGCTGCGAGCTAGGGGATGGGTGGACGAGTCGACTGAGTGTAACCCACCCTAAAACCGGCTTTGGTATATAAGGGCACCGGCGACCTAAAAAGTGACAAAGCCCTTGTGTTGTTGGATGTGCGGACAAACTGGCCCGTCCGAAATTACGTTGTTGGTATTGAAGGGAAACTGGGCTTAAAAAAAGAGAATGCATTTAGAAAGGGAGAAGCCTCCAAAGAAAAGAAAATGGATACCGTTCAGGGGAAGTGGTTGTCCCGTAAAGGTGGAAGGCGAAATACTAACAGCTCTGATTGGCACAGGAACAGCTGTGTCTTTGCATAGTGTGGGTGCGTATGAGCGGAGAAAAGATAAGGAGACTCGAAGCCTGCGGATGTAGAATTATCCCAGAAAGATAATACTGACCTCCAGCTTGAAGGGATGATCTGTAACTATTCAGATTGGGTGACCGCAGCGGACGAATGAAGGTTTAGGTGGCGACGAACTTCCGAAATGAATTAACGCTCGGTAATGACTGGTTCCATAGTCAGAGAGCGAGAGTCAGTTTAGGACTACCCACCCTGACCATTTTACCGGTGAAATTCTTACTGGGAGAGCCCGGGCGAACGAATGACACTTATCATCAACTGTCCGAACCAAAATACCTCTTGAATGCGATGGGCTCCGATGCCGACGAAAGTATGTTTAACAGCGAGAATTAAAGATATGCGAACACTGGAGGAAATGTTAGCTGATCTGGCTGCAGTCCTTATAAAAAGCGTATGTTTCGGTGAAATTATATAAGGGGAAATAAAAAGAGAGAGAATATTTGTTGAACGCCTCTTGTACAATTGTACAGGGTTGTTTTTTTTTTCTTTCTGGCCGACTTTAGCTAGCATAAGCAAGTCAATTATTAAAGGAACTTTGTTGAGAGAAATACATTAGAAAGAAACATTGTGTACAACTAATGAAAAAAAAACTATTCGAAATGCCATTTGCCGTAAGATAGCGCCGAGGAAGAACTGAATTCGGCTGTGTGGCTCGCCAGGCTATGACTGTCTGAAATGCTGTCAGTGAAGGAAGGCTGGGAGGACTCGCACCCATATACCCCTCGAATTTACTCATAGCTTAGTGGAGAGATCGTTTGACGCCTTAGTTACGATATGCGTTTAATTGTCTTCGGGTTTTTTGTATAACATTGAGAAATCGATCTTAAAGATTTTCTAGGTGATCCATTGTGCGTTTTGGATTGTTGTTATTAATTGTTCTTGAAAGTTTATTTTAATGTTTTTTTTATTGAGAATTAAATTTTGACATGTAAATCAAATTTCTAAAAAACGTATAGGCGTGTCCCTCAATCTGGAAGGATTTCGTTCAGATCGCATAGATGTTAGTTAAATTCAGTCGAAAAAAAATAAGAGTGTTACTTTTGACGATTAAAGTAAATTTTCAAGAAAACATAAATTGTCCTCAGTCGTGAAAGGGATCTTGTTCAGGAAACAATAGCTGAGATTCCCCTGCCCTATTGAAATTAGTAAGGAACAATCGAGGATATTAAATTTGAGAGCTTAAATAAATCTTTTTTTTATTTTTTTGGAAGAGAAAAGTGGGGGTTCCCTCAGTCTAGGAGGATTATTTCTCGAGGAACTGGGAACTGATAGAATTCCCCGTGTAATTGTGATGGCTAAATTGGAAATTTATATTTGTTTACTTGAAAATCGATTTTTAGGGAAAGGAGGAGATAAGATAATGTTTTTTTAGATTGACTGTTCATTGTAAGTGGATCGTGGGTGTTGTGTTCGCATTGGAGATATTAGTCAAGAACAGAAATTCTTGCGAAATTTGAGTGGTTTGACAAAGTTTCCTTGAAGCACCCGGCTGGCGAGACCGTTAAACTTTACGCATTTTTAGTATTTAATTCTGTATATATAATTAGTTGAAATGAATTCTGGAGCATTTAAGCTGAGCTTTGGAATCAGAATAAGTAGTTATTGAAGTTAACCGATCACCTGGGTGACGTCGGTGAATGTGTCTGGACAGGGCCCGTTCAGACACACCGACTGGGGAGCGCTAGGTGCCGCTAGGGGGCGTGGCTAACTTCCTATCATTTATATTCACCGTTTATAAGGGGACAGATAAATTATGTTGCAAGTTAATTGTGTGTTCAAATAGCGTATTGATGAGAATGTGCTTTATAAATCTCGTAAGGAATTCGATGTATTAGGGCATCGTGTTAAGAAAATAAAAATGGGTGGACAAGGAGCAGGCTATGTGTGCCGTTGTGGTATTGTTGGGTCGACCCGAGTGTGGCCCGATCGCAAAAAGGATGGCGCCTCCGACACTCAGAAGCCGTGTTGTTATTCAACGGTAAGGAGGATTATGATGACTCAATCGAAAGGGGGTTGGAGTGTAGTGACCGGGGACTGTACTTCTTGGCGATTTGCTCCTGTCTATACCGTATATTCTGCACGGCCTGTGAATACAGTTCTGCTGAGAGGTTGAAGATGAAAGGGCTCATTGGCCCTGGAGAATTTGATTCCATTAAATTTGTATGGTGATATTGGTCGGCCGCAGTCGTTCCTTAGGTGGAATATTATTTCTTTTGAATAATTCTTTTCCATGGTTCTTAAGAAATGGGAGACCAGGTGAGTTACTACAGACATAATGTATTCTTTTTTGTCAGAAATCTTTGAATGAGATTCTATACACGATCCACATATAGCCTAGCCAAGGGTTGTGCCCTAAGGAAATTGTTTATATGGTCCTAGAGAAACTGGGAGGCAAGATAGGTTGCCACCGACATAAGGTATTTTTTTATCGTAAGAGATCTTTAACTCTGAATGATACGTGATTAACATGCGGCATAAGCAAGCGATGAGCCCTTGGGAATTTGTTCTTATTCTTGTTTGACGTTATTGGCCGACCATGGTCGTCTTGTTTGTTTAGGCGGAATATCCGCACGCGGTATAACTAAGGGAGAGCAATCACTGGAAATTTATTTTTTCTCTTCTCTCTCGTCGTTCTGATCGATCCATTTGTTCCTGCCTTGCGAGATGACGGAGATTATTGTTTTCTTCCTCTTAGGACTGCCATCGCTGCTAGTGAGAAAGGGTGATGTTTTCAAGAAAACTAGCGAGGAAATAATGACACAGTCGACTAGACTGGTTACACTGGTGAATGATTTGTAGCTTATGGAGAACTAATTAGCACACATCGGAGGGGGATTGATCAATTTGACGCATTGAAAAGACAATTAGTTAGCACATATGAGCCGGTATGGCAATATATGCAGATACTGAATCCCTTAGAGGAGGAGACGCGTATTTTGATGCGCCGTTGGACTAAAGGGACCACTATCAGATATTGAGGAAACTGGAGCAGAGACCGAAGAGAGCGGTTATACCTATAAAAGGCAAAGCCTTGGGGGCATTATTCGGTGTGGTTACAGAAGAGCACCTCTGTTCAAGACAGACACGAATAGAGGAATTAGAGCGAGGGCAGTAAACATTAACACAGGTTACCAACGTATAGATATTAAATATCACTAGAGTAGAAATGCAAGAAAATAGAGAAGACCCTTATGGTATCATTGGTCAACTGAAAGTTTTGCGCGAGGAACTGTTGAATGTGTCTAGTCGAATTGAAACTGAATTTTCGAGGGTGGAAACTTCCCTTCAGAGATATTTTCAATTGATGCATTTGCTGCGACGGCTACAGCGAACCGAGCAGTCACTGGTCGATTGGGCCACTCATATAGGCTCACAATTAAATGCCCTAGATTTGAAACATCTGCCCCCACCCAGTGTAATAAGCCCGGATCAGCTGCGAAATGTTCCAGAGGATATAAGACAAAATTTACCATCGCGTCTACAAATGGTTGTGGGAGTATTGTAAGACCCTGGGTTGTAGTGCGCGGTTAGAAGCTGAAAAATATTGATGTTCGTGGCTGTGCCTCTCTAGGATCGAGGAACCAAGTATGAGGTTTATGAAGTTGCACTCCACAAGTTCCGTATCCATTGGTCATAACACAGTTGGGGCTGGAAGCCAGTTACCGGGTGGAGACCGAATACGTAGCATTTAATATGGCGAGGGATATATTTATGCTATTGAATGAGTGAAAAGCACGAGGATTCCGAATTAATGGTCTTGGAATGTGTCGGTCTAAGAGTCCGATATATGTAACTCGAGATCATGAGTTGTGTGTGTTGAGATTATCACAGACGGGCGAGAAAGTGATCACGTCTGAAATGTTGAAGTGGCCAGTGAGGGCATTTTGCAGCTGGCCGTAAGAGGAGCCGAAGGCACCGGGTTGGTATCCACGCAACAGAGGATGGAATTATCCAGGGTATGCAGTAACACGGCTGCTGGGATAATCAAGGTGAATTCGCCTTTAACTATGGTAGAATTGGACAGGGGGAGTGAAAGCGGGGAAAGAGTATAGGGTTACCTGCGTATTATCAATGTGAGGAACGGTATTTATTGAGAGCACCTGAGGTAGAGTGGGCAAATTGCCAGTTGAATGATGTTACTAACCTCTGGGATCCCCTGGTCCGTCGATCACCACCGCGTATCCGACTCAGGTTACCAAAAGCTCTGGGGGGAGTTTGGCGAATAGATTTGAGTGAAATTCAGACCCGATTGGACGGTGTAGATGATACAGGATCTAGGGATAGACATCATAAAGTAGTGATTACATGAGTGGGAGTGAGCACGCTAATAATGGTACGTATGTTGTTGTGTAAAACTGACGAATATAATGAGAAACGGGGTGGCAAGCATCTCGGTGATGGTTGCGCGGATAGCAAGAGAAACTTTGGGCCGAACCCGTCTATATTCTCGGAGCAGGATGCAATTCCTGATGTTGGCATAGGAGATACCAATATGCGTTCCGAAAAGCTCCCCGTCGTGTAGATCGAGATGCATTAAAGTACGACTTGGATATATGTATGTATGTATATATATATATATATTTACACACGGTTACTTTATAATCTATTGTGATAGAAATTGGTCATGAACTAATATTGTCTGAAACATTAGTATAACTCAGCTCAGCATTTAACCTTGATTTGCCATTTTTATGCATTAATCTAACAATAGATAATCCAGTTTTTAAAAACGTGCTTGATGAAATCCCCTGGCAAGGTAACGTACTGAGATCATTGGTTGTAATAGGAAAAAGTATAATGTAATGACACTTATAATTTTACCTTGGTTATTATTCAGGCCTTTTCTATATTAGTTAACACTTAAATTGCCGTGTGTATTCTTGCACAAAAATATCATTATGCGAATCTAAAAAAAAACATACTCATCTATTTTATCCTCTGATGTTTATGTAAGAATTGGATAACGTTGTGCTAAATCAATGTTATTATTGCTTATGATAGAAAAATGAAAATAACGACATTGCAAACAGTCTACAACAGTGCAGATGTTATAATATTGCCCACCTGTAAAGGTGTAAATATTTACCAAAGCTAATTAGTTTTGTTGAGATTACATTGATACAAATTAAATTAGCTTCGGAATTTCCACACAAGTGATCTTCTAATAATGCTAAACTTCCTTTCCGTATGTATTTACAAATTATCTCTATAAATATGGTTGCGCATGTCTACATTAATTTCATCTTGAAATTATATAATTTCTGTTCATGCGTATGTTCTTGAATGCATTTACACTTGAATTGTGGTTGGTTTAACCTGACTTAACCTGTGTAGAAAATGCATACTTTGTTTAGCGATTGTATGCAGTTCTTAGAAAAAACTTTTGCTAATAAATTCCTCACGCCAAAAATAAATAAATTTCCATACTGTTGGGTAAATCTGAAACATGCTCTTTGGGAAAATAGTACGAATGCTTTGTGACGTGCTTTGTGACGTACGCAGCTGAAATATTGATTCATTTACCCCATTTCTCTCCGAAAAGTAATGTTTTTTTATGACAAGTAATAATAGACATTTAAAGTCTTCTGAGATTTTTACACTGGAGTGTATGGGTTCGGTTTGAGAAACCAGCGCAAAATTCTCGGCTCTGGTCGTTATATTTTATGAGGGGCGGTCTTGCAATTCGGTGGCTACATCTAATAATCCAGGCATGTTCTCGCTCCTAAAATAAAAACAACTGGTCTCTTTTTATAAATCTTATTAAAATAAACGTAATATCACCAACTCTCCAACTCCTATTCTCACGAATCTACAGGTGTCTGAACTCGTGAACATTTTAAAGTTTTTTTATAGCTCTTACCTGTCTGCAAAAGCTTAGATGCTTGCAGAAGTTTAATACTCCTTCCAATTCCATAGAATTTACTATAACGAACTAACTTAAGTTTTTACTATGTATCTATCTACTAGCTAATGCTGGCTTTTTCGCTATCATATGTTCCTGTAATATATCATCGTATGTCATCTACATTATGCAGGATACACCTCTACACTATTTCTATTTTCAATAATGTAATCAATAATTGTCTATACATACTATTTTTTAAGATTACTACTTCTAATGATATAATCTATAATCTATATATCCATAAAAAGAGAGCATGTCTTTACCTGTGTGTATGTGTGCGTACACTTCCCTACCAAATAACTCAGTCAATTTTCGGTCTACAGACTCGAGATCTGACATAAAGGTTATTTAGATTTGGGAAAATCCTTTTAAACGGTTTGCAGCCAGACATTTGGCTGTTAAAGAGTAAAAGTTTAACGATTTGACCATTGAGAACTCTACCAACCTCCTCGACCAATTTTAAGCCCAAACATCCTAATTTTTTATATAGGTTACGTGGACATGAGTCTAACTTAATAGTTGGATTTGAGCCCAAAACAATAAATGTTAATTGATCATAATTAGGGCGATTTTTTTTTAAATTGACCTCTGCTGTCTCTACCAAATTACTCAGCAATTTTTGGTCTAAACAACTACGATTTTTTCCATAAAGTGTATTCAGATATGAGGTAAGGTGTGTTCATTGTTTTTTCTGAAAATCCGGCTTCTTAGGTGTCCAGTGCAAAAAAAAATATCTTTGCGGCCTCTAGCAAACTATTAAGCCAATTTTGAGTCTAAACATTTGAAATTCTACATAAACTGTATTCAGACATGCAGCAAACTTTTAATCCGTTTGTGTACACATTTTTGGCTGGCAGGAGGTCAAAGTTTACATAGTTCCCCTTTTTGCAAACTCTACTTAACTCCTCCGCAAATTTTGGATCTAAACACTTGGAATTTTAGATCTAAGTTACTTGGACATGGGTCAAACATTTTACTTTATATGAACATAAAATAATAGATGTTAAGTGGTCAAAATTGGTGCCAAAGTTTTGAAAAAATTGAAGTCCATGATCTCTGCCAGCTTTTCTCTATTGTAGTTACGGTAGCCTACGATATAGAACGGCATTCACACTTTCTAATATATACATGTGCACATAAAGTTATGAACGGTGGAATTGCTAGTGGTCATATTAAGGATATTAATTAAATCTTTAGAATTTGCTAGAAACTACAAGGAACATAGAAGAAAAACACGTTAATATAATACAAATATGAGGTATTACATACGGCATTCTTACGTTGACACATCGGTCCTCATTAGACCACTGAAATTAAAAACCGTTGCTCTTCATCAGTATTTCGGTGATGAAATGGGTGCAATTTGGGGTGCTGGTAGCTGGAACCAGTGGATATGAACCTAATTGAAAACTACGGGGCATATAAGTTATGACCCCTCGCAAAAAGAAAATTAAAGCCATCTTCAAAGCTTGAACTTTAACCATCGTTGCATAAGGTATGACAAGCCATTTCTCATGATGACATTCGTCAATTAAAAGTGTCATAGCATAAAAACCGCAATAGCATACTAAATTTATAAATCCGTGACGATTTATTTTTTATTTTGCTCTATAAATTGTGTTTGTTCACATTAGCTATTCCTATGAGTGTCTGTTCTTTTCTGCTTAACCTATGAAAGTTACTTCGGGTTTGACTTTCATAAATAAAAATGAATGTGTTTTATTCCTTCCGAGATCCAATATTTGTCAATCTTCCTAACAAGTACGGATATTCACCGCATATTTAATAATATGTGACTAAATTCTACGATCACCATTATTTTCAACAGGATAATATTAGGTATATACAACTAATATATATATATATGTGTATGTGTGTGTATGTGTGTATGTGTGTGCTTGTGTATGTATGTGTGTGTCTGTGTGTGTACAACGTCTTAATCTCTAATTTTCCACAGACTTCCGGCCATGTGTGAATTTACGATGCCAGCGTTTTACAAGGCCATGTGATAGGGCATTATCACCATAAGTTTCTTGCATTTCATCAAAAGTATCCTGTGGTGTGTGTCCTTTCAAATACAAAAACCGGATCACTGCTCGACATTCAACAAGCTCCATTTCACACCTGACTCATTTAAAAACCCTGTAAACCAGAAACCACAATTAGTTTAGAGCAGTAATTTGTCACATAATCCGTAGAGATAAAAATCATTGCATATGCAAAATTTCAGCTAGATCAGACGACGTGAGGGGGTCAGGGGCTTACTTATTGGTATATAATTCTCCTATATAATTTTTCATATATATATATATATATATATATATATATGTGTGTGTGTGTGTGTGTGTGTGTGTGTGTGTGCGTGTTTGTGTGTGTGTGGGTGTTTGTGTGTGTGTGTGATACATGCATTTTGTGACATATCTTCATGCGTCTTCGATCTTGATCATCCTGGTATTCATTTTGTACCGGGGGGTGGGGACACTGGAACCTGTTTGGATAAATGTTCATTCATTTCCAAGAACGCTGGCTGGTTTTATAGAATTCTTATTCACTTTCTAGTTGTCGGTCGCAGAATAATGGAAAGTAAATATCTTTGCCTGCATGGTTAAATGTAGGTATCTATTCGGAGACATGTCAGCCCTCTCCCCAATGAAGAGGGGGCGACCTGTTAAACTCCCGCTCTGATCAACCTCTAAATTCCAACTCCAATGTGATGTCCAGCTAATCTAATCACGTGGTAATATACGCGTAGATCCGATCAGCTTACCAGATACTTGCGGTAAATTTTCTGTGATATAATTTTATCATATTGGGACAGATTTTATAAATATTCTTCGTATTCATCTTAGGTTTATCCTTCAAGTTAGAGAGATAAATCCAGATTGATATATACAGAAAAAGATAGATAAACCGATCGGGGGATACATCGATAATACATATATATAGAAATAGATAGATCGAAAGACAGACCAATAACTAACAAATGATTTATTGTGTTCTACCTATTACATAACAATAATATACAAACGCGATTGTGTGCTCAGTTTAATTGTTTTGAATTTTTCTATTCTTGCGCATAATTGATTCGTCGAATTAGCTTTAATATCTGGCCATCTTATTATGAATAAGTATTTAGAGAGCTGAACTATTGACAGTTTTGCTATTAGAATAGTAGGAACTACACACAAGAATTCAAACGCATAAGAGATTTTTTTTAATAAGACATACATAAATTATATTCTGCTTTATATATATATATACATATATATACATATATATATACGTACATATATATATATTTGTGTTTGTATATATATATATATATATATATTTATATATATATATATATATATATATATATATATATATATATATATATATATCGGCAATACCAACGTATAAGCAGATGATGTCATAAAAGTAATTGGAGGGTTTATCATTTATGATTATTAGTTTATTTATTTCAAATATTTTACAGATAATATTTTGCAAGTTACTTTTGAATAAGTATAACATTTTAAAAACTAAGCAATTCATAAAATCGTTTTACGAAAATCAGGGGTCAATTGGTTTGATTCAAAGTGCTTATCGACGTTCCCCAGAATTGATTAGCCCTGAAGTTTTTGTTGGGACATTTTCAAAGAAAGATTCTATGTTAACAAACCACAACCCCAGTAAGATTTGAAAAAAAAAAACAGGATCGAAAAAGCGTGTTAAATCACAATCCAACATTCTGCAACGTGTCATGAATAATGTTTTTTTCAGAAGGGCACACATAACGGAAACGTTTTAAGGACGTTATTTTTATAGATAAATATTGTTTCAATTTTTCCTTGTTTCTGAATGACGCAATGCCTAAATCAGATTATGATAAAATTACAGCTGGATATCATCAGAAATAAAAACAAGTCCCATTTACAAAACAATTTAGTGACTTTATATTATCAATTTTATAATAGGAATTAATTAATTAATAGGAGCAATCTTCCGATTCCAAAACGATAATCAAATTGTTAATATCATGGCTCTTGTATCTTAGCAACTTCGTATTTTGAGCTTTTATTTAATGTCTCCATTTAAAAAAAAAAAATTAAATACTTCTTTGATTCCCTAATATGTAACTATATTTGGAGTGGGTGAAACACCTGTATAAACACATAAATATATATTATATAATAAATTCAACGCACACATAATAATTTTCATAGCTATATTTTCACACCACGTTCTCAATATTTTATTTAAAACCCGCGCCAGAATATTTCTGACCATTTTAATGACCTTATGCAATCAACAAGCGATAAATAATAACATAATCGTTTAAATCTGTCTTATTAGTCTTTCTCTAGATAGGAATCATCTAATGAGCAGTTTTTTTATAGGCAGGCGCTGTTATAAATACAGAAATGCTTCAGGAATTGCTTAACATTAAAGTAAAGAAAAGGATATTTAGAAAAAAAAATACACGGATCCTTCACCGCTCCTCGCTTTTCAGGCAACAAGATAAAGTGGTTCAACGTAAAAAGAAGGGTATCAAATAGGAAAATAAAATGTATATAAAATAAAGGACAGAATTCATGAATTCTGACAACACATCGATGAGTCTTGGAATAGAAGATAATTTGTGAAAAAAATATAACATTAGGTGCATGTTTTCGTTTTACTTGTTTTGTATACCGACGATAAAAATTTTTAATAAACGTACAGATTTATTTCCGTTTAAATTATTGCGCAATGCAGAGCAGTGTAAATAGAGTTTCGATTTACACACCGTAAAATATAGACACACACACATACACACACACACACACATACACACACACATATATATATATATATATTAGTAATGGGACGATTCCAATAGTTTGCCCGATTCCAATACAATAACCTATTCTATGCTAAATTACCGATTCCGATTTCGCTTCTTTATAAATCTCTAATTATTTAACTAAACTATTGTTATTTTCTCCGATTTTCGTAAAACCACATGCTAAATACACACGACTGTCTATAAAAAAACTGCTCACTAAATATAAGACCGATTTAAACGTAAACATACAATTACGGAGAATGGTTTATCGATTTTAGCTTTACTGGTATTTTAAAATCAGTAAATATTTATTATTTTCTGATTATTGCCAGAAATGATAGATTTTACTATGGACAAAATGAAATAAAATGAAAATTGAAAGAATCGTTTTTGCATCTGAAAATTCCGATTCCAATACCGATTCCGATATCTCCAAATCTTTTGATTCCGATTACGATTAATCATCTCAACACTAATATACACTCCGTGCAGATTATATGCAAACTGATATTTTTGTTCTAACTCCGATAGGTTTCAATTAAAATTCCTGAGACTTCGTACGTTATACGACAACATTAACGCATGCACAGATGTAAAATGTTAAGCTGATCCACGCAATAGCTTCAAACGGCCGCCATTTTGATGAGTTGCAGTTTTTTTCAGCGTGCCAACTTTATATGCAAGATAGTACGTAAAGGTGATTTAGAAGCTGAGGAGTCTAAAATTGTTTAAAGGCTTCATAATAAGATTGCCAAAGAATTACATCGTGATCATCGTACAATCAAAAAATATTGAACTAAACCGTCAACTTTGCAACGGACCTTATGACAAAAGGAACATTCGTAAAAAACCATATCTATCACGCCAAACAATGAGCAAGATCAAGAAAGAAGTGCGCCGTAACCCACTTGAAACAAGCAAACAAGTTTTTTTTGAAAAAGCTGGCGTTCCTGATGTGCCAAAATTAACTAGTTGCCTATCCTGAGGACGATTGCAAAATTTGGAAAGCCAGAGGTCCGCTCTCAATTGAAGGATATCCACAAAAAAGAGGATATAGTAGGCAGGAGATCACTTGAACGGGAATTTTCAAACTGTTTATTCACCGATGAATGTCGAGCGACGCTTGATGGACCCGATGGGTCGAGGGGGAGGATAGTACCATAATTAGAGTCTACGTCCCCAAAAAAAACAGGCGTCAACAAGGAGCTGATGGTGTGATGTTTTGAGCTACCCCCATTGGCAATCAGCTGTTAGGTCAATTCACTGTAGCAGATGGAGTGAAAATCACCGCCAAACTCTACATTGACTTCATTAAGAAACACTTGGAACCCTGGCACAAGAAGAATACTTTTGCATTCCGGAAAAAGATGGTATTTATGCATAATAATGAACCGTCTCACTCTGCAAGGATAGCCACTGAATATTTGGGGAGATTGTTTGCCACACATGGGAAAATAATGCGACGGCCAGCATGTTCTCCAGATTTAAATCCCATGGAAAATCTCTGGATCATCTTGAAACAAAATAATGATAATTTATACAGAGTTAATATTTTGCGCCTGGATGAGTCCCCATAAAACTTTTTCCTAAGCCTTTTTGCACTGTAAAATGCTTGTAAATAGCGGTGTTTACTTCGGCTCGCTTGTCTGTAGACGACAAACTACAACTTTCTCTCGACAATCGCTGTTATTGTAAGAGTTAATCGCCATCAACTATTTATTTCTGTTTCAATCGGCTCTTTCTGTACTTCTAATCTATATATCGTGTTTTGTTTGTTTTATGAGGTGTTACGGACCGGTATGAAGCTCAATCGGGGTGGATGTACCCTGGTAAGAATCTTATGAATCTAGGTCAGCGCTTCACCCTACGTTGCCCGTAGCACAATATAAAAATAAAAATACAACAATGACAAGTAAAGTGTCGGCTACGATTTCTGACCTATTTTACACGTTGTCTGAGGTTCTATTAAGCACATGTTGTTCCGAACGATTCAAACTCAAAGCAAGAATGACACAACGCTAGAATTTTAAAACACGAATTTTATTCAAAATCCTTAAATTTAATATCACACCGCAATAGGTTGGGCTGAGGTCGGATGATAAAAAAAACATCATAGAAGAAAGAAAGAAAACAAGGTGACAAACAAAAAAATATAAGAGAAAATGTATATACAATTTCCATTATGGTATGGAAGGTCGGCCAAGGACAAGTAGCGTGGATATCGGGATGGGGAAATCATAATAGCCAATAAACTTTATCCAATTGGATTTCGTGTTGCATAATGTCTCCACAAAGTTCATCATTCGCGAGATTTTTCCTGTTTGGTTTCTTCTTGGATGGGGACGCCCATCGATATGACGATATTTTGTTCGTTGACACCCTCTTCTTATTCATCTTTAATATCTTCGCCGTGCACTTTCCATGATATCCATTCTCGGCCGAAAGAAGTCAATTCTTGTTTATTTCAGGGAAATCTGTTTACGCTGCACTTTGGGCATTCCTGAGCACTACCGGCTCATAGCGAGTTTTTTTTTTGATTAATTATTCGCTCAAACGTCAACAAAACAACCGGCCCATTGGACACCGTTCACTGCTCTCCCCAGTCTCTTTTTCTTTTTTGTTCTTGTTTTTTCTTGCCTCTCAATTTTTTATACGAACTCTATCGTTTTTCAGCGTTGACAAACCGCTCAGTTCAAAAACTGCTTTCTTTATTCGTCCGCGTCGATTTCACTTTTTTTCTCTCCCTTTCCCTTTTTCATCAGCTTCGCTGGCAGTGGGCTCTCTCGCGCATTGCATTTACAGAGGAAGGGAGGGCGTGTAGGCCTCGAACGCTAGTGCGTTTATTTATTTGTTATTATAATTTATTTTTATTTATTGGATTTAAATTCACGCTCGGCGAAGGCGAGTGGGGAGTGCATGCTTTCATATTTATATTTGAATTAAAATTCACCGTTCGCCGTAGGCATTCCCTAAGACATAAAAAAGTATTTCTTATTCCGTTATGATTGTTTCTTAATTTATCAACCGATATCAACCAACCTCTTTACCAACAGAGGTTTCAAGAATATATTTTGTAACTTGTAGAAAAAACCTGATATTGTCATTCCTTTAAAATTTGATGTGAAATCTCTAGTTTCTCTATGATGGCATTTATTGATTACTGAATGAACTCCGAATTTCAGAGCACACATTTGTTTATTTAGCACTCCTCTATTTATGATGAGTAACTGTACAGTTAGACGCGAATAAAGTCGACACATTTATGAATTACTCAGTGTTACTCGCATTAGTAGATAGTTGTTTGATGCATAGACTTTGCTGATTGATTTGGTTCATCAAATCCAATGAAAACGTGTGAGACGCAGCAATTTCCAGAATATAAATGTGATTCCGGTATATATTCCTGTGATTTTGAAATGTGTAATAAAGTTAGATGTGATGTGAAAGCTTCATAAAGTGTTGCAATGTTAAGGAATTTTTAATGAAACTCATATATATATATATATATATATATATATATATATATATATATATATATATATATAAATATATATATTCATTAATTAAAAATTACAATTAAATTTACCAAAATGATCCAAGATGGTAAAATTTAACCACGGCCGGTCGTGAAGAAATTAACCCATTATGTGTTTGTCTTTCAACATCCCTCTTAAACAATCTCTCTTACAACATCTCTCTCTCTCTCTCTCTCTCTCTCTAAAATATAACAATATTAGCGTTTTCTGAGACACGCAATTAGGTGACGTAAGAGAACACGTGATGTAGTTACTTTCTGGAGAGATCAAAGGAATTGAGTTTTGACCACCAGAGCGAACAGATGTCTAGACTGGGGTGGACAGACAGCTAGGGAGCGAGCTGTAAGAATAGAACATGTAGACGAACTGCAGATCCTGTGACAACCATTTGAGACATCTGTAATAAATTTATATTATAAAAATATAAAGAGGTGTTTTATGGTTTCACAAATAAGAACATATGTCTCAATTGAATGGTGCTGATGGTGCTGATCGTTTCATGGTTCGGCACGGAACAGCGGAAAGATACGGAAGAACTCATCAAGAAAAAAAGATATGAAGCATATATTATTCTTCTTACATATGAACTGAAAAACTATCCCGTGCGAGAAGTCTGATACAACATGATTCAGTTTACACCTCAATACTATGTCCTCCTGCCTAAACAACATACATACGATTCATACGTTTACTATCTGTATGTTAAAATAACAATATCCCACATCTACTAGATAACTCATGAAACGTTTTAATATATCATCTCCTATTCGTTGTTATTTTCTTGGTATAGTATTGCCCTAAAGCAAAAAAAAAACAAAAAAAAAAACATACGAACTTCACTAAAAACATTATTTTTTTCTAGGAAATTATCACTAACTATTTTTTGATACCTTTTTTATATTTCGTAAATTTATTTACCGCAAAATATAAGGCATAGAATAATTTATTCGTCAATTTTATGAAGGAAAAACATTGTTTTGGATATTTGAAAAATAGAAGATATTTTAATAGAAAATAATAAGAACACCAAATACTTTTTTTAGAAATGCCTTTTTTTTCAAAAACCATAAGCCGCTTAATGTCAAAAGTTGATCTTAGATTTGCAATTGTAGTTACCAGTCAGTTGTTTTCCAGCAACGGTAACTTAATATAAGATGTCACATACGGTTGCATTTACGCTAACATGAACGGATATCTCTCTTGAGGATGCTCAAACATTTCTTAATAGGATTCAAGCTATATCTATTTTAAAGCTAGTCCATAAGAGAATCTGCAGCAAAGTCATTTCAACAAGGATTTTAACCAAGATTTACTTAACTTAGAAATATTACTTGGTGCATTATCTTTCATAAATATGAGAGAACAAAGTTAAGGTAAAGACTGACTATCAAATAATTTTAAAATGATGTTAAATTATGTAGCTTGAAAATTTCTCCGGGAACCTAATTATATTGCTCATTGTGTGCGATCCGTGATTTAGCTGTAAATCAAGTTCATCAAGTTCCATTTATTTTTGAACAATTTCATCGTATTAATGTATTTTCATAAAAATAGATGTATTCATTTTATTTTTGCATCGATACACGGTTTTATTGCTTTTTTATGCGGTGGTCACCACTTATCAAGGCCCGAAATCCACTCAGGGATAAGTGCTATTGCAAGTACAGTACATTAGTGTGGAGATTTAATGAAATTAAGGGGGCGGTTCATAAGGAATTTGTTTACGTTGGACTTGAAGACATCCAGGTTGTAGTCAGGTGGGAAGCAGGCAGACGGAACAGAGCTCTACAGGCGTGCAATTCTAAGAAAGAAGCTTTCTTCATGGAATCAACGTTTTTAAATATTATTTATGCGGACAATATGCGAGGTTCATCGGTATAAATATATACATATTTTTCGTTATCTCTCCTTCTTATAATTATGATTTGTCATATTTGCTAATTCTCAGATGATTCCTATACAAATGATTTAGGAAATAGACCCAAATATTTTTCTTTACTAATTTTCTTAGTTCTTTGTATTTTAGTTCTTTTATACGAGTTGTAGTACAAACATACTAACATCTAACTCTTGAAACAATCTCTTTACATTGCAAATAGATATTCTTACTTTAAAGAAGTATTACATATTAATCTGAAATTGAAAATTGGAACTAATTTCTTTCATGCTTATTTGCTATACATAATAGTACAGATTATTTAAATCGATTACACATATCTATGGGTTTTATATAAATAAATCATTTTGTATATAATTTCTAGACACAATTTAGGTGCATTACTAATGATTAATGATAGAAGATTAATTTTTAATAGTATTTATAACCTTATAAATATATATACTTGTAGTTGTTTTCTTTATTTCCCGGCCTACCTTTTATAGCTGCGGCAATTATATTATTATACTTAATTAATATAATATTTTTCAGCAGGAAGTGATTATTTTATAGTTATTATTAAAGTATTTCAATGGAACATATTCTTCTTATCGTTTGCCCACTTGGACACCAATCAGAAAAAACACACGAACCTTTTCGTATAACATTTCCCAACAACGGATTATTTCTTTTTTTAAATTGACGTAAATGACATAAGTTCATAGAGACTGACACATCCATTTTCAAGGAAAATAAAACAGGCTAGCGCCCTCCAGCAAACACATAGACACACACAAACACAAATACACACATGTATGAGCACATGTATGTGTCTATGTTACTGTGCCTTGTCAGTGAATGTGTGTGGTATGTATATAGACGAAACCATATGTTTAAACGATGGTTAATGGTAAAAACAAAACGCAAACACATATCCTGGTTGTTTACGTACGCCGTACCTTACAAAGAACTCGTAAATCTTACATGTTCTCATCTATATTTGTTTACATTCTATCATGTTATACATCTCCGCATTTCGATGAGAGATTACGCCTATCGGCCTGCTTGTGAATGTGTAAGTCTTTCTCTCACGTCGCTATATGAAATAGAAACAGCATTACTAATCGCACAGTTTGTGTTGAAGCTTACCATTTGAGATAAGTACATAGGATCATTATTACGATTCTCAACCTCATCATCGCCATCATTATTTCTACCTTAATATGATTTTAACATATGTTTAAGTTAATGTGTACATGTGGGGGCTATTGTATCTTTATTATCACAAGAAAGTGTTGCTATATGCAAGGTTGTTTGATTTTTAATTCACATTTTGAAAAGACTGAAGCTGGGAACAAATAATGTGTTAAAATCAGTCGACAACAAAATCGCCATATATGTGGAGAGTACAGATATTTGTTCTTTTAAAAAAAACATCTGATTCCCTAGTTGCAATAATAGTGAAATCGCTTAGAGTGAAAAATACATAATTTTGCCCTAACTGAAAGACAGTACAAAATTCGCCCCGATCCCCATTTTAAATAGCTTAATAAGTATATAAGGTAATATACGGCATCG
The DNA here is from genome assembly GCF_053919585.1 of Euprymna scolopes. Classification (NCBI taxonomy): domain Eukaryota; kingdom Metazoa; phylum Mollusca; class Cephalopoda; order Sepiida; family Sepiolidae; genus Euprymna; species Euprymna scolopes. Next base: position 33,432,346 of record NC_136497.1, read on the forward strand.
GTAATTAATGTGCTGAAATTTATCCAGTAACCGAAAAATTGGGGAAATTACATTATCCTAAAATTATTTTTCTTCAAATAGAAGAGATATTACACTGCACTCTAACATACGATAATGATGGCACTGACAACATATGTATATATATATATATATATATATATATATATATTTATATATATATATATATATATATATATATATATATATATATATATCAGTAATTCTATCGGTTTTATTTAAAGTTGCAGTGTTATATTATGTCGTCTTTAGAAAAGCATGCCTTTTTCGTAACGCAAAATTTCAAATATAAATTCCACACGTAAAGTTCCATATCCAATAAACGACACTTCCGAAAATCTTCGTGGGAAATGATTTTACAGAATTCTTTTGTAATTAGAGTTTTATTTTCTCTTTTTTTATTCAAACATAAAAAAACCAGCTTTGCATAAAAAATGGCTCACTTATTAGCTAACATTAAATTCTTACATAGTTTCCGAGAATTTGGTTAACTTACATCAAATTTTCGTTATTTAGATTTTGTTTATGTGATGACGAAAACAAATCTCTTCTTCCATATATATATATATATATATATATATATATATATATATATATATATATATATACTTACTAGCCGGACATGAGGCACCCCCCGCGTAAAAAATCAAAATACGCCTGCTGTTATTTTTTGTCGGTTGCCAACCCCAACTTTCTGATGTTAAAAAATAATAAGCACCAATCATGTTGGGATATGGTCGAATATGGTATCGCGTTCTGCCATCATATGCATCCGAGATCAATATCCATTTTAATATGTGTTGTTTATGTATTTTTTGGCACCGCGCTATTTGTAATAAGTGTGTTAAGGTTAAATTCAACTTTCACTCCATATTAGTTTTATTTAATTGTAAGGTGGAAGGATATTAACAGAAGACCGCCCCCTCCCCTATTTGTATTTTTTAAAAACTTTTAATCATAAATTATAAAATTTAACACATGTACTCATTGTAAAAATCAGGTATTATTGCTTTATTTTTTAAATATGTAGAATGATTACGCCGCGGAGAAATCTTTTAAAATTACCACTCTTAAAGTTTTATGGGGGTGGGGGTGGGCGCTGAAAACGAGAACAATGTATAAAAATTCGGCATACGAATAGTTTCCAAGATATGGATAAATCAAAATTTCTAAAGTGGGGAATCACTTTTCCATAATACTTTAAAGCAAAATGAGTACCCATTTGTTACCAGAAATTTTCCGGGTAGTGGGATCAGCGAACAATAAACATAATTTAACGTAAAACGAGCACCATCTGTTTTGGTTTGAGGTTTGTTCACGTCCAATCAATTGTAAATGCCTGGTAGGCCCCGGCAGCAGGAAAAATAAAAAGATGGGTACTCAGTTTACGGTAAATTGTGTTCATTGTGCTCTTATCTCTCCCTCCCCCTCCAAACAAAAGCTGGCCATAAAGTGTGTGCTCGAGTTACCATAACTTATGATATACAAGTGTTCTCCTACATTTTTTTAAACTAACAGTATTGCAAATTTTTGACGGAATTTAAAACATTACATTCGTTTGCAGCACACACGAAACCCTTTTTTTTTACACATTTATTTATATATGTTGTTGTCCTGAATTGTAAACGTGGTTTTTAAGGATTATTCGAAGGTGGAAAGAATCTTCGTATTGCCCTTTTTTTGTAGTCATTAAATGACGGTGTAAGTAACTTGTTGGCAAGAATCTTTAACGTGGTTTTTGTTTTCAGGCGTGCTGAAAACATATGTTGTAATTGCAGAAGATTGGTCGAAGTTAGAAAGAATCCTTATATTAACTCTTTTTTGTATTTGTTTAATAACATGTTTATGGGCAATTATGATTTAATGAGATCCTCACATGTATAATAATAATGTGATGGGAACTTATCCGTTTATAGTTTGTGTATATACACAACTATGGAAACATATATATCGCATCGGAAACTGGAAAGCCAAATGCAACGAAATATTATTGGATGTATCCCTATAACTACTTTTGGGGTATCTTTATTTGTAAAATAAAGGGTTAATATAAATTGATTTATACCATATCTAAAACTGTGAAATAATATCGTGAGTTAATTTTTGCCATTTATAGTTTGTTGAGAAGTTATAATGCAAACAGTCGTGAAAACTTAAATATTTGAATATCCAATTATAGTTCGAGTATATGAAAAATAACATGTAAATCAAATCCGTGACCGAAAAGGAAAATGAAACAAAATAATTGTTAACCACATTCCGACGTGTAAACTAACAGGGTTATTTAATTTTAGCCATATATATTTCTCTCTACCTCGTTCTCATCCGGTGGTGAGGCCACCGCTTGAGGGCTTTGTGGAGTGTGGAGCCACCCCTTAATTGCCATTGCTCCCAGGTCAACTCTGACCCGGAGTGGTAGTACCTGTTAGGTTCCCAACTATGGGTTAAATAGAAACTGACTTGAAAAACAATATATATTCTATTTAAAAAAAAATTCTTCAAAATCACTGGATTCGGCATTAAATAACCTAAAAAGGGTTGATACGCCGTAAAACAAAAACAACCAACCAATCTACCTCGTTCTCTCTCCGCCTCTGTCTGTATTCCTCTCTCTATGTCTCGCTCGCTGGGTGGAGAATGAGGTATGTTTTAGAGTGTTATATCTTCACAAATAAACAGAAAATGTATACAGTTTTTGAGCGTCAGAATTACATGAATTGTCTAAGTAAATCAAAGCGAAATAATTACGCGAACTGTATAAATAAAAACGTAAGAATAGGGTGTACTTACAGAAATGGCGGGATGCTTTAGAGTTTAGAAGTGTTCGTTTGGTGGTGGAATAACCGAATCTGGGAATTATAGAATGCATACTTTTCAGCTAATCAGATGTGTCGGATTTAAGTACAGAGGAAATAATTAGTTTGTAAGCACTAGGGGGTAAGAATATGCGAGTGCGTAGAAAAACTGTAATCACTTAATGACGGCTAACACGCAGATAAATTAAAAAAAAAGTAAATCCACTCGGTGTATAATGCTGTCGTAAAAAAAACTCTGTATAGAGAGGGTGAAATTGAAGCTACTCTCTCTTTACGGTTGGGACGATCATAATTATGGCCTCCTCGATATAAAAATAATGTATTAATATAACAAAGTAATATGTGTGTAATTGCGTTCTATAGATAGATAACTTAATGGCTAATAATGTAAACGTAATAATTTTCTATGTGGCATCCCTTGTTGTGAACCTACGATAGTTTCGTCCACAGGGGGAAAAATGCGTCTACTTTAGATAAATATGCATCTTTCTCTCGTTGGAATTCCTTAACCCTTTATATATATATATATATATATATATATATATATATATATATATATATATATATATATATATATATATATATATATATTAAGGGAACCATACAAAACTATAGAAATTATCGCAATTGAGGCGGGGCTTACATATATTCTATATTAAGGAACCTTTTTTTCTCTTCTTACTTTATAATCTTGTATGGTTATTAGAACCTCTACCTTTACACCCAAATTGCTTCCTTCTTATATTGTTTCTCGAGCGTTAATGTAAATCATGTATTGAACACATACTCTGTAATCTACCATTTCACACTTAATCAAATGAGATGCATCTTATATCTACTATGTGATATCCACAATTATCATCTTATATCACATGAATCCATGTAGTTCTCTTACTGTTCGCCCTCCGCGTGTACAATGTTTTACTCTTTTCCTCATACACTCCGTTGGCGTGTACAAAGTTTAGTCATTGCTAGACATAACGCATTTTATATTTTAGATAACACATTAAACCCCTTTCTAATTAAAAGAATAAGGCTTCGAAATGCCAATGTATAATTGGCATATTTATCCCGCACACATAATTCCTGTAGTATCCTCACTGAAACAAAAATTAACCTTCTATGAATTAGTATATATTTTTATATTGTCGTTATTTTTCTCTGATATATATATATATATATATATATATAGAGAGAGAGAGAGAGAGAGAGAAAGATAGATAGATAGATAGATAGATAGATATATGTGGGTGCATGTGTGTGAGTGTACATGTTTTATATATTCATATATGGTGCTGACGATGTAAGTGTAATCATAAATATAGAAGTTGCCAGTGTTTAAAGTATAGAGTCTTTGAATATCTTTTATGAGAATCAAATTTGCACAATTTACATCTGATTTAAATACTTATATTTTAGGTCTCCCTGGTTTTTCAGAACTTGTTGCCAGAGATGTGACAATATTATATATATATATATATATATACATACATATATATATATATATAAATATATATATATATATATATATATATATATATATATATATAGAACAGTGTTCACCCTAAGATTACCAATGTTTACTTTTACAACTGTCCTGTTCTTGCTAGTGTTCTTTTTGTTTGTTTTTTCCTGCTATTTTTAAATCAACCTTTATTTATCTGGTACTCATTTTGCACTTGTATTAGCATAATATATGTTATGTGATTATTCGAACTACCATAGTAATCTTGATTCTTAGATCCACATGTTCCAAGCACTGTCACGTTATAAGCCATTTTCTATGAATTCTTATTAATTTAACAATAGAATTATCCAACTCTAGAAGCAATACCGAGTGGTGTGTCTTAGTCCCAAATAGTACAAGTAACAAAATTGCATGACGAATAAAAGTCATGTTATTAAGAAGACATCCCCATTAATTTATACCCATCAGACATGATTTTTCAATTCTTACTCTAGTCGCCAGTAAGACAGAATTACAAAAAGTAACGAGAAACTCGTATCCTAGTTGATGGAATTAGAATACCCTCACCTCTAGTTTTAAAAACAACTGAATTAATTCTGTATACAAATAGGAAAATATAATAAGTTATATGAACCATCTGCAATTATAACAGAAAATTATGTTGTAATCCGCTCACTTCCCTTATTTATTCTGCATTGGCAAATTAATTTTGCTATTGCATTACATGTCTGTAAGTACATTTTATAATTGTGTTTTCGCTTCTAAATATTTTGTTTTTGGCGTGGTTGACATAAAAAAAAATATTCCCTAGTTAATTAGCCGTAACAAAGTCTGGGTTGCTTCTGTGAAAGATATTCACAGTCATTACTATCACAAATTGAAAACGAACGGAGTGAAATGATGTATGTGTTTCTAAACAAACTCTAGAATTGTGTAAGCCTGAAAAAACAAACGAAAAATAAATATGTAAAAGCATCCTCTGAGCGATGTATTCCTGTTTAGTTTACCAAACAGACGAACGAATTTTTCTTATTTAAGTAGTTTTAAGTAGCGTTGTTCCATGCACTTTTGCAGGAGCCGTCACTTCAGTTTTACACGCCAAGAATTTTACAAGAGGTTTATTATTTATGTTATATTTTATTTTTATATAAAACGTGATAAAATCTTTTTTCTCCATATAATCGCATATCATTGACAAATTAAAACTCTATAAAATACTAAGCATCACACACATATACACACACATATATATGCGGGTCTCTCTCTCTCTCTATATATATATATATATATATATATATATATATATATATATATATATATATATATATATATTGCAGATATATTTTTTCAGAAACATAACTTTTATAATTATGATATATAAATAGACTTATTTAAAAAGGTAGCGATTGTAACGCTGATTCCTGACGTACTTATCGGTGATAATTGTTGATTAATGTACTACAATATCTATCCGGTCGCACAGATTTCTATCAAACACTCTCATGAAGTATAACAATAACGGCTTCTGTACTATTTCATTCGTTATTTCCTATATTATCCATTTATGTGTGCATGCATAATCTATCTTACTATGCATATATTTTGTACGTATCTACTTTAAATACGGTGACGTTTGGCTATGTGAATTACTTTTAAAATAGAAAGCAATGCTATTATATATACATTTTTCAATAAACTATACATATATATATTATAGTTAAATAATGATTATTAATTTTTACTTGCAGATAGTAGTGTTTCATGCTTACTCAATCACCAATATAGGGTAACAAATCATGCCTTTCATAAAATTCGAACTCAGAAACAAAATTACCTTTTGCTCCCTTAGGCGATTCTAAATCAAGTTCACCAAACAATTGAGTCGGGAATCAAAGAAGTTAAGAACTTTTAAACTTCTACATAAAGTAATCGTACGTTTTCGCAAAATTTGCAGTCATGAACATTGGATAGACGTAAGTTGATTGTCGTAGTTATGATTCCGCATTTAGGGCTTTTCCTAAGGCATTTTTAAGAAGTTTGATAATTATAATAAAATAATTGTACATTGTACATCATACAGGCACTAGTGCTTCATGCTTACTTAATCATCAGTGTGTAAAAACAGTTCATACCGGTCATGATTCGGACGTAACTACGAATCTTATCTTTTATTAAACGTCTACCTCAGCATTTAAACATTACATGAATATAACAACATTTCTAGATCTATTGTGAGTATATCAAAAATATAAAGGCGATTTAAACATTCGTAAAATAGTGCTTAGCCCTAAATTTTGTAATTTTTAAAACTCAAACTATGTTAAACACTAAACATATATTTTTTAAAAAAATCAGTTTTACACCGGTGGAATGTATACCATCTTCGTTCACATCTTAGTTTATATAACTTACTTAAAATGTCATTATTTTTGTAATCGCCTTGAAATTGAATATATTAACATGACATGAGGTTTGAAATACTGTGAGACGGTATAATCTCCTTTCTTCGTATGCTTTATTACATCAAACTCACCAGTGATTCGAATAGCCATACTTTTAAAATAATAGCTAAACATAAGCAGTATGAACGTGCTTTGAATTATTTAAGGAATACGGCGTAAATAATTTTTATCTTTGTGGGTTCCTTTTTAATAATCGGGTAAAATGTGATATATTAACAAAAAAAATAATGAGCGAATACATATATATTATTAGACTACGAGCATTATACCACATTACGTTATGATTTACAGATAAAATCAAATATGCTATATATGCATATATATTTAATATATATATATATATATATATATATATATATATATATAATTATGATTAGTTTTTTTTTTGGAAAAAGAATTCCAGCAGAGTGCTCAATTAAAAGGAAAATCCAAATTTTAAAAGCGTACTTATATTTTGTGTACAGAAAGTTGTTAGTTGAGACAGATCATTGGTACCGTCGGTTTCAAGCCCGATAATAAGGCCCGTTTAAGGTATCCTTATCAAGCTCTCTTCAGCCAATATTCGTCTTATCAAGCTCTCTTCAGCCAATATTCGGAGACGAATATTGGCTGAAGAGAGCTTGATAAGGATACCTTAAACGGGCCTTATTATCGGGCTTGAAACCGACGGTACCAATGATCTGTCTCAACTAACAACTTTCTGTACACAATATATATATATATATATATATATATATATACATATATATATATATATTAGTGATGGGACGATGCCAAAATTTTTCCCGATTCCGATTCCGATTACGATTCCGTTCAAAATTTCCGATTCCGATCCGATTCCCGATTCCGATACCGAGTCTTGTAAAATTTATACATATTTAATTAGAGATTTTTTTTTGTTTGTTTTTTCGTAAATTTTCAAATTATTACATAAACCCCTGGTTAATGTCCGCGTATGTTTTATCTCAAATGTTTGCCTTGTAATTTATTAAAAATTATAACACAACAAAACATTTATTTTGATTTTAAAACAAAGCTATATTGTACCAGTTCGTATTTACTGTATAACATGCTACTTACATGAATAGTGGAAAATATTCGAAGATTGGTAGGCAAAATAAGAAAACGATGTAAGAACAATATATTTAACAACGCCACTTAGCAAAGCCACATCTCATTGTTACGAACGAATTTCTAAATAATAATATTACTATTATGAAAACCATTTTTAACGTGAGATTGCGTGAGCTTTCTGTGCTTACTCTCGCAGCTAAATCCCTATTCCAAAATGAAATATTACTTTTATAGATTACGTGTTAGAAATTTTTTTTAATTGGCGGAAAGAAAAGCGATCATTTAGAATTTAGAGTGTAAGATCAGTTTCGAATATAAATTTAACGTAATATGATCATCATTTCTGGCCATCCTAATTCTTTATGGATATTAACTAAAGTGTTTCCCACTAAATTAAGTTCGGTTTGCAACGTTGTAAAACCATGTGTAATCGCTTAAAAAGTAGACACCCTATCCCCAATAAGCGCACATAATTTAAAATTGGTAACACACTACAGCTCATGTTACGTTATATTTATTTGTGAAACTGACCGTCTATTTTAAATTCCTAATCGTTTTATATTAGTGTTGTGTCGATTAATCGGAATCGGGAATCGGATAAATCGGTAATTTTGGGGGTATCGGAATCGGTATTGGAATCGGAACAATTTGTGCCTAATTTCCGATTCCCAAATCGATTCTTTTAATATTTTTAAAAGTTCATTTTCAATTGTTTGTACCGATTATAAATATTTCTTTCTTTTAAACTATTAGTAAAACTAAAGAAGATCTAAACTTATTTTATATGTGTAAAATAAACAAAACAAAAATTGAAACTTTGCGAAAACTCGCTAGGTAACCTTTAGAAGAATGCAGTTTATTTTCAAAGTAGCGAAAGAATTGTCTAAAATTAAAGAAATAGTTTGCCCAGAAAAATAATATCAAACATTATTGCTATTTAAATGAAAAGATGAATATAAAAGTGTTGGGTTTTGTCGGTATGTTTGCTGTTCCCTCACTCGGCAATCGGTATTGACAAATATAACAAGCCGGGCATGCATGGTCCCCCTCTATGTGAGGAGAGGGGATCGAATAAAGTGATAAAAAAGTGATACATAACTGATAAAAAAACAATTTTGAGTGAAAAAAAAAATTTCAAAAGTTTTCAGAAAAATGACTAAGTTCAACTTTTGCTCCACACCCAATATTAGCCCTAAAACCTCCAGGGCTTGTGACTCTGATTTTTCCCAGGGTCAGTGATACTTTCATCAGGTGTATATCAGGTATGCCCATGGTTTTGCTAAGTTTCAGAAAAATCTAATCAATGGATGAAAAGTTATTCTGAAAAATATGTCAATTTTGTCTATTTAGAGTAATTTTGAGGTATTTTTTTACCTCTTTTGCCCCCATGGAGGAGCTGATTACTTGTAAAAATGGACAAACAGCTATGTTTCAGGCCTTAAGACATGTAAATTTGAGTTCAGCACCATAAAAATACTAAATAGAGATATATAATCACATTTTAGACAAATATGAAAAAAAGAGCCTAAAAAAGGGGTGGTTTTTAGCCCTAAAAGTTCCCGGGGGGCGCAAACCAGAGTTTTGCCAGGGTCAGCGATACTGAATTTACATTTGCAACAATTGCCTTCACATTTTGGACAAGTTTCAGTAAAATCTAATGGACGGGAAAAAAGTTATGGGGCCAAAAGTGTCATTTTTGCCATTTTGGGCATTTTTGACCCCTTTTCAGCCCCTGGGGGAGCAACGAGAGTTTTTTTTAAAAAAAACTCCATGTTGTGCACATCTACATATTGGAGTACAACTTGTGGCAAAATTTCAGAAAAAAGTAATGGACGGTTATCCGGGAATCCTCCGGACGAACGAACGGACATATATATATATATATATATATATATATATATATATATATATATATATATATATATATATATATATATATATATATATATATATATATATGTATATATATGTATATATATGTATATATATGTATATATATATATGTATATATATGCATATATATGTATATATATATGTATATATATATGTATATATATGTATATATATGTATATATATATGTATATATATGTATATATATATATGTATATATATGTATATATATATATGTATATATATGTATATATATATATGTATATATATGTATATATATATATTTATATATATATATATATATATATATATCACGGAGGCCTCGCTGAAGCCCGCCAATCTCACTCAAAACTTGAGTTGAAAGTATTATTGGGTAATTAACACCTTCGATGCCGTTGGTTTCGACAACAATACTTTTTCACACCCACTTGCCAAATTTCTCAAGGAGTTTAATATGAAAAGATTTCAAACGAATAGAGTTTTATTTTATTTTCCTGGAGCCACATTGTCTGACACCGTCGCATTTTTCTCGGGTTTCGGAAAAGTTAAAAATATACATGAATATATCACAATGAATTTATCAAAGTCTGGATAAAATAGATAAAGAGAAAACATTTAGAAATTTTTCAGATTGAAAAAGAAATTATATTTACATTTAAAAGTCCCCCCTCATTGAAATTCTACTTTTGGACGATATTTGTAAACCCACTAAAAACCAAATTATTTTTAGATCTAGGATGAAGCTCTAAACTGTCTTCACGTATTAAAAAAGGGTGCTTGTGCAGTTTACACTATGTTAAAAAACGAAAAATAAAATATATATATATATATATATTCTACGTACTCGTTATGGAATGAAGTTCTCATTAAAAAATCACGTAATTTCATCAAATAGTTTTTATTTTATGCCGTAAAAACGATTTGGGAAATTCGGAATCTTCCTAAAAAAAAACTGCGATAATTAGTCAAGGGAGCGTAAAACAAAAACTATTTAATGAAATTACGTGATTTTGTTATGAGAACTTCATTCTATAACGAGTACGTAGATCTATAAAGTTTAGTTGTACTAATAGTTTAAAAGAAATAAATATTTATAATCGGTACAAGCAATTGAAAATTAACTTTTGAAAAATATTCAAAGAATCGATTTTGGAATCGGAAATTATACACAATTTTTTTCGATTCCGATGCCGATTCCGATTCCCCGAAAATTACCGATTTAACCGATTCCCGATTCCGATTCCGATTCATCGGCACAACACTAATATATATATATATATATATATATATATATATATATATATATATATATATATATATATATATATATAACCTGCCTTAAAAGCAACGTATGTGATTTTAACTTAAATAGATTCTTTAATTTTGATGATATTTTTCTGTAATCATAACACAATCTGAAAAAGACATTGGGACATTTTAAGAACATGCATATTTCAAACAATCTTAATTTCTCAAAAAGTTATGTCTTCTTAATATTCCTCCTTTTCAGCTCAGCATATTTATGCTGTTTCGAAAACATTATTCATGGTAGATTACAGAATATATGTATTCCGAATTAACACCCTTATCTCGTTCAAAATATTTTCCTTCAATTCTGGAAGGATTGGGGTCTGTTATATAGACTCATTCTTTAATATATCCCCACAAGAAGTCGATGCTAGTCTAGTATGGGGAAAGTGTTAGTCATTGTAATATGGAGAGATATTGTTGTCGCTAAAACATTGCTTGAGAGGTTCCATGGTATCTCCCATGGGCCGCTGTCCGTTCTGTTTGGAAGGATAATCCGGATTTGTTATGATTTTTGTGTCGGAGAATGGCTGTAATCATAGTCAGCTATGTCTCTCCATTAGCCGCAACGGAATTTCCGTCTTGATTTTCCAAAGAAGGAAGATTCAATAATCTTCACCCCCGTTACTGCAAACCAGACATTACACTTTATTGGATTCAACTGTTTTGATGAATTGCCTTTGGGGTTTCAGGGCCCTAAAATTTGTAATTTTTTGTCTTAATAGGTTGCATCTGATATAATCCATATTTGCAGAAAATTTGCGTAATTTCGGACAAGTTCTTGCATTTGAACTGCATATTGAACTCTTGAATCTCTGCAGGCTTCAAGTGTTGAATAAGCGCACTTTCGAAGGAAATAATTTTAAACTGTGCGGAATATTATGTAATGAGCTTCTACATATCCCAGATTTTGTGGAACATCGTCGAATCGATGGTCCAGGATGCTGCTCCATGCTCTCTCGCACTGTTTCCCTATTTTCATTTAGGATAATGTTTCGAGTTCTCCCAGCAAACGGAAGATAAAGTACTGTTTCTTGTCTTCAAGTCGGAGCACAATAATCCGAATTGTTTTGTTGCGTGGGCTATCTCTTACATGAAATGCCATCGATAAGCTCTTTCAGTCAAACAATTGACTCCTGATCTTGGTGAAGCAATTTCACTACGCCCGTAAATATTTCAATGCAATTACGGATGCGATTGAAGTGTGGGATTTATTAAATACGTTATGAATAATTAATATCTTTCAGATGAGGACAAAAATATTGTTTTTTACGAAACGGTAAAATAGGAATACTTTTAAATCTGTAAAAAGAAATAAAAAAAAATTATTTTAGAATGTGTAAACTTTCCATGTACCAGTACATAAATAATGCTTTAAAGGATCAATAATAAAATAAATAAATAAGTAAAAACAATGTGTGACATTATAAGTGATAATGTTATCTGCGTATTATGTTTTTTCAAGATGTGGTAGCGCATTACGGTTTACAATAATTTGTCTCCCTTTTTGAAAATTAGCTATAATTATGAAGACATGCAGTTCCATAGATGATGGTTGTGACATTTCAGCAAGTGGCATCCCCCAGAGGCTTACAAAAACCGGACGTTTTAAAGGCCACTATATTGGAAAGAAATGTTTGTCAACTTGATTTATGCAATAAAGTATTCTGGAAAATAAAGTTTGATCTTGTTTTTGGAATAAGTGTGGTCCATTTGTAATTATTACTACGAAAGTAAGAATAGAAAAATGATTTAAATCATGAAATTAAAAACTGATTAAAAGTGATATTAAAACTTAGAAATAAGAGGCTAAAATGTTATGTTTGATGTGAAATTAGAAAAAAAACAGTCATTCTCTATTTTTATAAAGAACTTGGAAACATTTAAATTATTATGAAGGAAACAAATTATAAAGCTATATATATATATATATATATATACATATATGTATATATCATCATAAATGGCATGTGCAATTATAATTTAATTCAGTTGTTTAAAAAAATATATTTGGCTGTCCTAGTTACATAAAATTCATAAAAATACTTTAATAAATATTTGGACGCAACTGGGTAGCCATATCTAAACTCTAAGATGGTGACAGGAAGTACATGGTTTCTTGAATGTATGAGATCTTGCGAAATAATAGAATTAATAGAATTTTTAAAAATATAATGTAATATATAATCTAATGAGTTTGCATATTTTTATAGTCAAACATAGTAAGTTTCATTTAGACATAATAAGCTAGGTTCATTGATTCGAACACAGTTTAAAAAAGTATGTTATGTTGATATACGACATAAAATGCGTCAAGCGCTATTTTTGATTAAAAGTAAAACATATAATTCTCTTAAAAATAATAAAAAAAAGAATGATAAAAATAAAAGTTTTACGGAAATAATTGACTTATATAGATCTCTATAAGCTTAATAAAAAGCAGGTTCCGGTCGATTGGCTGTCACTACATATATTCGAATTTAATCCACACTATTCAGATTACAGTAAAAATATTATCATCATTATAAGTCTATGAGAAATTCATAGTTAAAATAAAAATCCGCATTTATAACGTTATTTTGTAAACACGTAAACGAGTTTAATCATTAATTTTCCCCTGACTTACGATAAATCATTACCGAACTTTTAGATTATGTTGGATTTATTTCATATTCACATTTAATAATGTTCTAACAAATATAGAAATTAAACATTCCTCAATTAAAAACATGTTGTGTACAATGCACTTCAAATACAGTGACACATTTTTCACATTAAATGATTCTATCTGCAGTCTTATTCCTGGCACTAAGACGATAAAATACAGTTTACTTTCATAAAAATAAATTCTTAAAATTTAGGTAAACTCATGTTTAACTTTATGTGTTATCTTTCTTTTATTTTTCTGTCAAGGAGATAAAAACTCTGGACTATTTCGCTTCTTTACAGAGACAACGCATAATGTACGGTAGAGAAAATAGGTTTTGAGATATGGAAAATAAAAAAGAGAAAAAGAGAGATTGGAGAATAACGTAGATTGAACTTTGAAGTTGAAATTGGCTAAAAGTATTGGAAGGAAGTGAAGATTATATTTAAAACTACAATGTCTGTCTAATTTTTTTATCGATTGTGCAGCAGGTATCCAGTTAACTTAGAATTAAAAAAATGCAAGTCTCGGATATTCTACCTTTTCAGTTAGAGGGATAAACTAAGCTTATTGTTATTTAATTCAGAAAAAAAACTTTTAACATTAATATATAATTTCATCCCTTACATAAAACCTGTAATGTTTAGGATCTGCGCCCACTGATTTTACGCGAGAGTAAAATAAAGATATTACTGTTTAGCAATGGCATATGAACAAACGATTACAAAAACGTCGAGAAATAATCATGATGTTCCCAAAAAACGAATAAGTCATTAAAGATGACAGATAAAATATTTTTTTTTTACAACTTATTACACTTAAGCCCCTGTGCTATTGTTTAAATAAAAAAAAGAGAGGGTACGGACATTAATGTGGGTAATAAAAATATACGTATAAAGGACAAAACAGAATATACAAAGAACGACGGTCTGAGATCTTAATGTACATATGTCCTACTATAAATTACACAAGTACATTCAACCGAGTCTGTACATCCCAGTCTATACAATAAAGGAAACTTAACATTTCGTGCATGGGGGCGTCTCTCTCAAGCCTCATTGTATCGAAAAATATTGTTAATCTTTGTTCTGAAAAAGTTGGACATTTCGTGGGTCTGTGAATTTCATCCCGCTCGCAATTTGGATTAAATTTATCTAAGTGACTTTTTTTAAGTAGAATCTATGAGTATATTCTGTATCTTTTAGGATATACCGGCCATCGTTAATTCAACTCTCCATGTTTACTTTCTTCAGCTTACATATGTTCTGACTGCAGCGGTATTGAATAACAACGTTAGGATAAATAATTAGGTGGTAAAAGTAATGAAGTAACTGGCTTAAACCAAAGAGTACGCTTCTCTATATTCTGTCTGATGAGGGGAGGAAGAAGAAAGGAAATATTTTCATTTTTGTGCTATTAATTTGCATAAGAGGACAAAAACTGTTATGAAAATACCGAGTTGGACACACGACTAGCAGTAAGTTTTTCGACAGCTGAGAGAGAACAGCCGGTGAAAATAACAGTTAAATTTAGTCGAAGGAAAATCAAAGTTCGACCAAATATTAATCCATATTAAATTGTTTTGTTTTTTTTCACTCAAGCTATTTCGGCGTTATTATAATTAGGCCGTTGAGATAATCTTACATTCAGCTAATCCCCGAAATTCAGGAGCAGGGCGAGAATAATAAAATGGTTGCAGGTTTTATGGTTGACTTGTTAGCTGTGCGACATAAGCAAAATGGGGCGGGTTTATAAACTATGCTTGAAATGTGCAACTTGGGAAACATATCGACAGCTCCCGGTAGTTGAATGCAATGATATTGAAGAAAGCAAACAGCGGTAAAGAATCATTTACGGCCTTCGGGCGGTTCACGACTCGCCGTCTTGGTCCGGGGGAAACAGCAGATGAGTTCCTGACACATTTGCAACGGCTGGCACGAGTGGTAGAAATAATACCGCAGGAATACTGGATGAAAGGTGCCTTCATTAATGGACTATCATGTCACGTCAGGGGACATTTGCAATCGTCAACTAGGATGGATAACCTATCGTTAAAAAGCTACTCGAAAGAGCGCGCGCCGTATCGGTGGAGAACATGAACAAGTATCTTAATGCTGCTGTGTTTTAGATTAATATTGTGGTCGGAAGTTCTGCTGGCGTCGTACGATGTACGACAACTCCAACAGGAGTCCGTACATCTAGATCTACTTTGTCGATTTGGAAGAGTTCACATCTTGTGTATGGGCGACTCACTAACATATCAATATCAAGTGACGAAAATAAGTTATCAGTTTTATATTGTTCCAATTTTACTTATCGCATATTTAACTCATTTTTTTCTTATGAATTACAAGACGTTGTGCTTTAGAAGGACTATCCGAGAAATAAGTTTAGATTTTATATTTTTCTGTTTTTTTTTACAACTGGAAATTTACCTTCGTTATTGAATTCTAACTAACATGGACATACACCCCATAGCATATACGTTTCCTAGTCGATGCATTCTTTGGCATTTTGATTGATTCGTTCATCAAAATAAAAAAAAAATAAAATACGAACAAGATTTCCCCTACATGTATTTTTATAGTCGGAATAATATGATACTATATCATGTGAGGTTTGCGCATTGTTACACCCGCAATTATACGTTATAATACAATGTTATGTTAATTCATTTGCAACATAATCCAAAATATTCTACATTAACTGTGGTAGAAATCCCCTCTCTTTAAACTTTGTCGCCGCCTACACTGCCAATTCTTTAAGCGAAAATTTCTCTACATCCCTCAAAAGTTTCATTTCTTACAGTCGTATTTTTTATACACATATACATAATAATGATTATATTTTTCATTTTCATTTCTTAAAATACTCATCGCTCCCTAATAAAAGTTCAGCTGCTCCTATTGTTTGTTGATGTTTACTAGGGTACGGGATTATAAGTTTCTCGTATTTACACTAAATTTAAACACAAAACAAGAGTCACTCATCTTACGAAACAAATCATATTATTTGTTTGCTGCCGAATAACATTGCAACAGTTGCGCAACCGCCACTTATGATACTCTACGCACATAGGAAAGCACTTAATAAATTAATCATCTATAGACTTCCATTTTTATATTTACTCTTAATTTACACAGGTAGCATGTTATCGGCACACATTAATAACTAGTTCAATTACCATTTTTATGAGTAAAATTGTTCCTATTACAATTATACTCTTACTTCTTCAATAGGAAGCACACCTACATATTCTCGATCAGTTTTCTTCAATTTATTCGGGAGATACATTTTCAATCAACTTACTTACAATTACTAATTACCGCAAACGCTCGTATGAAAGCCCGCCTAAATACAGGTTTTCTGCTCCATACGGATCTCTTACTTCAACCACTTTAAACCCCTATTTTTAATGCTTTCTGTCTATCTGTAAACATACCGTGAATTATTTTCATCACTATTATTGTGTTTTGTTCTATTTGAATTACGGTTTATACTTTCGGTGTTTATTTTACTGATTTACGTATTACTATTCATAATCTTACTGTTTCTTCATTGCATTCATATTGCATAATATATCATAATACAGAAACAACAGTTAGATTTCTTTAAATATACTTACCTAGATACCTACATAGGATATTTATCGTTACGTTTCTTCTGTTTCGTTGTAAACTATATTTTTAACACTTTCAGTAGCCACATACAGTGCTGTAAACATATGTTAACATAGGTATTATTATTATTATTATTATTATTATTATTATTATTATTATTATTATTATTATTATTATTATTATTTACTCATAAAGATTATTCACACAATCCAGCATCAGAGATTATACTTTGAGAACAACTTGTGGTGTTCCCTAGACTCTGAGTGACAACACGTCTCACCAAATTTCCAGTAGTCTTCACCTCTTTCGATAACCGCTGCAACACAATTGGCGTTACTGCCACAGGCGCTTACTAATGATTTCTCGTTGGATGCGACCGTTTGGCTTCACTGGAATTTGGGTGGCAATAAGCCTTCATAAGGTCCCAATCATCTTTGCACATCTCCAGCGAAGGTATTCCTTGTGCTTATCTCCTCGGTCTGTCCTTCCTCCACTTTTAATGTCATTATTTGGTGCGATTATACTCACGGGGGAAAACGGTGAGGGCGTTTTATTTTCATTTATACAGTTTCAATTTTCATGATTTCATATGACGTAACTTTGTGATTTGCATATGTAGCGATTTCTGTATCCAGTTTATGCGTAGTTTATGTGTGGTGGTAGTCGTCACATTCAAGCGTTTTCCATTAATATTTCTGCAGTTTTCAGTATAGAAATCTGTTGAAATTTCTTGGCCATCCCTCTAATTCTAATATGTTCTATTCCTTAAAAAAAACTGTGTCGTTCCTAGCGCATTATCTACTATTTTATTATAACTAGAGAAGTTATTTTTACTTGTTCATGTTCCAGATCTCTCTGTGCTATATGCCGAGTTTCGTGCATTTGCTCTGCTTATTATTCTCCTTGATTTTCACTCTGCTGTCTGCTGTAACGGCATAATCTAAAACATGGCAGGGCTTTTCCTTATTGTTAACTCTTATGATATTCGATCTTCTTGCCTGTATGGGTCCATCAACGTGTATATCCATGCCCACTAGGACCTTGTGACTTTTACTTTCCATTGCTGCTGCCGGTTTCTGATTGTACCATTTGTCTGTGTGTTCAAAATAGATTTATTTCCATAATTGCCAATGCACCAGCTTATCCACTTGACTGTGTCTATTTTTTATATTCTTTTCGGGTTAGTTTGCTGCATTCACTTATTATGTGGTTTATTGTTTCGTCTCTATGCCTATAGAGTCAGCATTTGCTGTTTGCTTGTGTCTTGTCGATACTTGCTTTGATCTGGTTGGTTCTAATTGCATTATCTTGCTCATCTGTCATTAGTGCTTCAATTTCCATGTTAAGGTGTCCTTTTTGTAGCCATTTGCAAATGTTTTCGTTTCTCCCTTCTTTTAGAATCCTTACGAATTCTCCATGAAGCTGTTCGTCTTGCAATTTTTTCATTCCTCGCCTTATTCCACGTCTCTTTTTCTATCTTGTTTTTTTTTCTTCCGCGTCTCTTGTTGCAGTAATTATTCTGTTCTGCATTATGCATTTTTCTTATTGGGGGTATTTCTCAGTCTTATATACAGACCAGTCCTATTATTATTATTAGTAGTATTATTATTATTATTAGTAGTAGTAGTAGTAGTACTAGTAGTAGTGCATTTATTTTGTTACGGTGGATACTTTATATAATACTAGCGTTTCAGCCCGGGTGTGTGGATGTGTATATGGAGCAAAAAAAAAAGTCATTTTTTTTTAATTTGACCCATATTAACCCCTCTTAACATTTATTGTTTTGGGCTCAAATCAAGTTATTAAGTTAGATCTATGTCAAAGAAATACATATCTAAAATTCCAAGTGTATAGACCCCAAATTCTCGGAGGAGTTTTGTAGAGTTCTGAAGGTTCAAATCGTTGAACTTTGACCCTTAACAGCTACATTTCTGGTCGAAAATGAATTACAAAGATTTTTTCCCAAATCTCAGTACCACGTATGTCAAATTTCGAGTCTGTAGACTGAAAATTGACAGAGTTATTGGGTTGGAAAATGTACACACACACACACACGGACAGGTTCACTTGTATAGATATACTAGCATTTAAGCCGGGTATTGCCCGGGTGTTTAGAAGTGTATGTAGGGCAAAAAGGTCAATTTTTTGTAACTTTGCCCCTAAAAATTGACTGTTTTGGGTTCTAATCAAATTAGAAAGTTAGATCCAGGTTCAAGGAACCTATATCTAAAATTTCAATTGTTTATAACCAAAAATTGTCGGAGAAGTTCAGTAGAGTTCTCAAAGGTCAAATCGTTGAACTTTGACAACTTAACAGACAAATTTCTGGCCTAAAACCGATCACAACCATGCTCCCTAATCTCAGTACCCTGTATATCAAATTTCGAGTCTGTGGACTAAAAACTGACTGAGTTATTGAATAGGGGCATGTACACACACATCCACACTGGCACACACACTCGAACATGTTCACTTTTATAGATATACTATCATGGTGCGCGATGTTGCCCCGGTGTTTGGAGGTGTATGCTGAGCAAAAAAAAAAAAAAAAAAGAAAAAACGGTCAATTTTATAAATTTTGACCCCTATGATGATCCCTTAAAATTTATTGTTTTGTGTTAAAACTGAGTTATTAAGTTGGATCCATGTCCAAGTAACCTGTATCTAAAATTTCAAATGTTTAGACTCAAAATTGTTGAAGGAGCTTGGTAGAGTTCTCAAAGGTCAAATCGTTGAACTTTGACCCCTAAACAGCCACATATCTGCCCGAACACCGACAACATAGATTTTACCAAATGTCAGTATACTGTATATAAAATTTTAAGTCTGTAGACTGGAAATTGACAGAGTTATTGCGTAGGAAAATGTACACAGACAGACAGACAGACACACACATACACCTTCACTTTTATAGATATACTAGCATTTCAGCCCGGCGTTGGCCGGGTTTTTACAGGAGTATGCTGAGCAAAAAAAAAAAAAAAAGAAACGGTCAATTTTTTCTTAAACTTTGACCCCTATTAAGACCCCTCACCATTTATGGTTTTGGGCTCGAATCAAGTTATTAAGTTAGATACTAGTCTAAGGAAGCTATATCTAAAATTTCAAGTGTTTAGACCTAGCCTTGTGGGAGGGGTTTTGTAGAGTTCTCGAAGGTCAAATCGTTAAACTCTGACCCCTTAACAGCCAAATTTCTGGCCGAAATCCGATTACATTGTTTTCCCAAATCTCAGGACCCTGTATATCAAATTTAAAGTATGTAGACTTTAAATTGACAGAGTTATTGGGGAGGAAAATTTACTCGCATACACAGACAAGCACAACACACATACACGTTCACTTTTACAGATATACTTCATTTCAGCCCGGCGTTGCCCGGCTATTTTGAGGTGTATGATGAAAAAAATGCGGTCAATTTTTGTTTAATTTGACCACTATTACGATTCCTTAAAATTTATTGTTTTTGTTTTTTTTTGGGCTCAAATCCAGTTATTAAGTCAGATCCATGTCTAAAATTTGAAGTGTTTAGACTTAAAATTATCGGAGGTGTTTGATAGCGTTTTCAAAGGTCAACTCATTGAATTTTGACCCCTTAACAGCCAAATTTCTAGCTGAAAACCGATCACAAAGATTTTCCTAAATCTCAGTACCATGCATATGAAATTTCGAGTTATTGCGTAGGAAAATGCACACAGATATAGACAGGCAGACAGACACACATCCACGTCCCCTTTTATAGATATATAGATATATTTATTTTATCTTTAGTATTCAACAAAAATTGGCATACCTAAACAATTACGGTGTTAATTTCTTTACAATCACATGCGGCCATGCTAAAATTTCAATTATGTTCTTTTATGTCAGAGTTCGTTTGGGAAACCAGACAAGTTTTACCTAATAGTCAGGTTTACGACTGATAGTGGTTTGCCTGTTCTTTAAACTTCCTATTTACGTAGGTTCCTTTTAAATAATAGTAAAAGAACAAAACACATTCACATAGTATTCAATTATGGGTTCATGTGGAAAAAAGCTATGATTGCTATTACTTATCCGCATGTATCACTTTATATTATTATTATTATTATTATTATTATTATTATTATTATTATTATTATTATTATTATTATTATCATCATCATCATCAAAATATTAATTCACTTGTCCGTATGTCCAGTGTGACAAAAAATGATCATCATCGCAAACATGTATTAATGAGAACGAATAATTTTCTTTTAAAGTCGTTATACACATTATACCGTTTCGTTTCTTAAACTCAAATAGGAGCATGGCTATCTGCTTACAGTTCTAAATTGTCTGCTTTATTTTATAGTTAAAAAGATAATGTGTTGAGGAGACTGTGAGATTTTTTAATTTGAGTTTTTTTTTCATAATTTAAAATATTGTGCAAGTCGGTTACCACGTGTTTCTTTATAATTTATATAAAAATATACAGAAAACATAACAATGTGTTGTGTTTTGATATTTCATTGAAAAAACAAACTAAATTCAATAGTTTTTTTAACTTTAAAAGATTAAAACAGAATTTGCGTAAACATGTGTTACATTTATCGTTCATTTTATTTTTTATTCATTTTATTTATATTACGTTTTAAAAGAAACGAGAAGGAGTTTGAAGGATCTAAGGCAGATGAGATCATTGACTCTGAGACAATGGAACCAGTGAAAGGAGTAGATGCATGGAGAAGTGATGACGAAGTTCGAAGTTTGACTTCTGTAGAAAAAGTACTTCAGAAGTTAAGAGAGGTTCTTCTTAGAGACGATGTCATAGAAATTCCAAGGATGAAGAGTAGTGATACGCAAAAGGTAGAAAAGCGAGGTAAAATAGTTCAAGGAGTAATTCACAACATCATTAGAAAGAACATATCGATTACAGAACTTAACAGGTGTCTGTGTGCAGCGTCATACTTTATTGCGAATAGTGTTGGCTTAATACAGAAGAAAAAGAGAGAAATAAAGTATAGAAGGCCATACTAGCAGAGGCGGCTTGAAGAAAGTATTCAACGGTGGCAGAAAGCCATTGGTAGAATCGAGGAAATAAGAAAAGGAGTTACACTAGGACAGAAAGCTAAGGACGAGCCTGAAGGGAGATATAGATTGCTGGAAAGAAGGAACGATGAGCGTCCTAACAATGTCGAAAGAGAAGATTCACACTGGTGATATGACAATTCGGTACTTTGCTGGAAAAAGTGTTACATTTCGGCAGAATAACCTTTTTTCCGGAACAATCAGTCTCAGCTGTATAAATAATGAAATGGCAAAAAACTGACAGGAAATGAGAACACTCCAAATGCAAAAGATGCCATGAGTTTCCATGCTTTTATCTAGCAATAGCTGCTTCCCTGCAAAGGGTTGTAGACTCGAGAGATGTCCTTGATTGGCTTGTGATTGGAAGAACAATACTGATTAGGAAAGATCCTGCAAAGGGAAAAATGCCAGTAATTATAGACCAATTACATGCCTGACATTGATGTAGAAACTGTTGACTGGAATCGTTGCGGAGAAAATTTATGAACATCCTGAGAGTAATGGTATTTTCCTGACGAAAAGAAGGGATGTCAGAAAGGCTCGAGAGGTACCAAAGAGAGATTAATAATTGATAAAGCATTAACACAGGATGCAAAAGAAGAAGAGTATTGCAATATTTTGGACTTATAATGGGGTATGATCCTACACAGTCGGACGATCCTATTTATAAACGATGCTGCTAAGAACTGACGAATCAAATTAATTGACGTTCTGCTACCAATCAATCAGAACCCAGAATTGCTTCATAAATATTAAACCTTTTCTGGAGCAATTTCACATGTTCTTTTCCCGGGTTTCGACACGGTAAGAATATTTAGTTCTGTGGAACTGTCTACTACAAACAAGTCACCTCCCAGGACTTGTGTGTAACAGCGAACCATCTGAAACTGTTCTGAAACTCAAAATGGCTTACACTGCTAGAGGTTATGCGCCCAGTGTGCGTCTTTATTACGATGGATCCGAATCAAAATTCGAATTGTGGCAAGTTAAATTTCTAGGATATCTACGAATCCAAAAGCTACACAAAGTACTACAAACACAACCTGAAAACAGAAACGACCCCAAGTTCATTGAAAAGAACGCAACTGTCTTTGCGGAATTAATACAGTGTTTAGATGACCGAAGTCTATCACTGATAATGAGAGAAGCCCTGGACGACGGCTGCAAAGCATTAAATATATTGATAGAGCATTATTTATCGAAATGAAAACCCAAAATTATTTCTTTATACACTGAACTGACCTCTCTAAAACGAATGGAAGCCGAAACTATTACTGACTATATTATAAGAGCCGAGACAACTGCAAATTCTATAAAAATATCTGGTGATTTTATAAGTGACAGTCTGTTAATTTCCATGGTCCTTAAGGGATTACCGAGTGATTTCAAGCTATTTACCACCGTGATAACACAGAAAGAAAAACCCATGACTTTTAGCCAATTGAAGGTAGCACACAGAAGTTACGAGGAAACTGAAAAAATGATCACAGAAACAAACGAATCCACAAATATCATGAAATTTAAAAATACACACATAAAACACAAAAATAGAATTATACCCATGCAATAAAAAAAACGCAACTTTGCCAAAAGCAAGTGTTTTCCTAAGAAAAGTACAACAATTATTTGCTATAATTGTGGACGACATAATCACAAGAGTTTCCAATGAAGATACAGGACTCAAAATAACGACTACATTAAAAATGTAGAGAGCTCTGTTAGCGAACATACATTTTTATTTTCGTGTACATTTGATGCTTCAACAAACAATAATAATTTTCTTGTCGATTGTGGGACCACGGCACATGTGATTACAAAGGAATCTGATTTTATCAATTTTGATCCCAACTTTAAGCCACAAAATCATTTTGTAGAACAAGCTGACGGGAGTCGAGTCAATGATATTGTTTTGAAAAGAGGCAATGCGAAAATCGCGCTAAAGAACAATAAAGGTGAACTATGTTTCTGTATTCTAGAAAACGTTCCTCTAATCCCAAAATTTAACCAAATATATTTTCTGTACAAGCTGCCACAAAACAAGGTGCAAATATAAACTTTAGCCCCAATAAATGAAAACTGGTATACCCGAATGGAATGTATTCAACATTAAAGAAAATGGAAGACCATATTATTTAAATAGCGTAGTCCCATCAAAAAATGCCTGCCATGATCTACAGACATTGCATAACATTCTTGGACACTGCAATAGTACTGATATCAAAAAGTTGCCGACTGTAGTTGATGGAATGAAAATACAAACATCAAAAACTTCAACTGCAACGTCTGTACGCAAGGGAAAATGACAAACTATCAAGGCAATATACCAGACAAAAAGGCAAAAAAAAATTCTATCAATGGTACATTGTGACTTGAACGGTCCCGTGGAACCGATGGCCAGAGAACATTATAGATATGTGTTGAATTTCGTAGATGACCATTCAGGTTTAATAATGGTTTACTTTTAAAAGAACAAATCTTATACCCTGCTAGCAACTAAGAAATATCTAGCCGACATGGCCCCCTACGGTGAAATCAAGTGTATTCGCTCTGACAACGGTACGGAATTCGCCAATAAAGATTTGAACTTTTACTAATTAACCATCATATCAGGCATGAAACATCAGCTCCTAGATCGCCACACCAAAACGGGACTGCTGAACGTGCGTGGCGGACACTTTTTGAAATGGCAAGATGCCTACTCATTGAATCAAAACTCCCTAAAAACCTCTGTACGCATGCACTTATGGCGGCAGCGTATATACGCAACATGGTCTTTAACAAAACACTCTCTAAAACTCCATATGAATCTTTCTGGGGTAAAAAAAACGAATTTAAGCAGACTGCATATATTTGGTTCAACTTGCTTCGCATGTATAGAGCAAAAGAGTAAATTGAATATTAAAGCCGACATAGGTATATTTCTTTGATACGATAAAAACAGTCCAGCCAATTTAATATTTTTCCCGAAAAAAATAAAATTAAAAAAAACTGGTGTGTAAAATTCACAGACACGTTTAATTCTATATACGAAAACCCGTCATATGAAGAGGATGAAATTATATTACCACAAATAATTAGAACAAACGAAAACAATAAAAAATGACGGAGACGTGAGTGTCCATGATGACGACGACGACGACGACGACGACGAAAAAGTCGAAAGATATCCCAAAAGAAATAGAAGACAACCCGATTTTTTTGTGGTTTACAAGATTATCAAATCGACTATTGCTATTCAATGGAAAATGCGCCAAAAAGCTTCAACGAAGCAATTAATTTAGAACATTGTGATGGATGGAAAATTGCCATTAATAAAGAAAGAGATGTCTTAACCGAAAATGATACCTATACGGTAGTGTCTCTCCCAAGAGATAAACATGTTATTTCTACCAGATGGGGCTTTACAAAAAAGAGTGCAGCATCAGGCGCAGAACAGTACAAAGCAAGATTTGTTGCTAAGGGGTACTCTCAGATTTACGGTAAAGAATACTTTTCTCCGTTTTCACCGACCACAAACCTAACGACAATCAGAATTTTACTGCAATTCGCATCACAATATGACTTAAACATCCATCAAATGGTCGTAAAAATGCTTATTTGAATGCAACAATACACTGTGAAATTTATATTACCCCTCCAGAGTGATTTATAATGAAAAATAAAAATAGCGTGTGGCGACTTAACAAGTCATTATATGCTCTAAAGCAGAGTGCTCAGTGTTGGAACACAGTATTCCATGATTATATTATGAAACAACAAAATATACAATGGGGCTTTACAAAAAAAAGTGCAGCATCAGGCGCAGAACAGTACAAAGCAAGATTTGTTGCTAAGGGGTACTCTCAGATTTACGGTAAAGAATACTTTTCTCCGTTTTCACCGACCACAAACCTAACGACAATCAGAATTTTACTGCAATTCGCATCACAATATGACTTAAACATCCATCAAATGGACGTAAAAATGCTTATTTGAATGCAACAATACACTGTGAAATTTATATTACCCCTCCAGAGTGATTTATAATGAAAAATAAAAATAGCGTGTGGCGACTTAACAAGTCATTATATGCTCTAAAGCAGAGTGCTCAGTGTTGGAACACAGTATTCCATGATTATATTATGAAACAACAAAATATACAATGGGGCTTTACAAAAAAGAGTGCAGCATCAGGCGCAGAACAGTACAAAGCAAGATTTGTTGCTAAGGGGTACTCTCAGATTTACGGTAAAGAATACTTTTCTCCGTTTTCACCGACCACAAACCTAACGACAATCAGAATTTTACTGCAATTCGCATCACAATATTACAATGCGCTGTAAACCCCTGTTTATATACCCAACAAAAAGACGATAAACTACTGATTTTGGTTTTGTGGGTCGATGATATTTTAATCGCATCAAATTGTGACATACTGTTAACTGATGTTTAGAACAAATTAAGTAAAAGATTCAAAGTGACCGATCTTTGCAAAATATCCTGGTTTCTTGGGATAGAATTCACTCAAAGCAAAGGACTTGTTACGATGACGCAATCGAGATACATCGACAAAATATTATTAAAATTTGAAATGCGAGAGTGCAAGAAACGCTCTACACCGGTCGAAAATGATATTAATAAAAAATATACACACAGAATCTGAAATAATTAATGACAGAGAATATCGCGAAATTATAGGTAGTCTTATATATTTAATGACTGCAACCAGACCCGACATATGCTATACAGTAACGAAACTGTCACAAAAAGTATCACGACCGACAATGAAGGATTTAAACAGAGCTAAATAAGTCCTACGTTATTTAAAAGGAACGAAAGAACAGAAGTTAGTATTTAGAAAATCAAGAAATACCCTAACATTAGAAGGTTTTTCGGATTCAGATTGGGCAAACGACGAAGATCGCAAGAGTGTATCTGGATATTATTTCAGACTCTCAGAAAATGGACCTATTATTTCATGGAAATCTAAAAAGCGACAGATTGTATCTCTCTCTATGTGTGAAGCAGAATTTATCGCGATAACACACACGACCCAGGAAGCACTCTACCTTAAAAATATCCTAAAGACTATTTTAGAGCCAGAATTGATTACAAGCCCCGTAGTAATTAATTGTGATAATCAAGCCAGTATAGTCGTAGCACAGAACACGATAATCAACCAAAGATCTAAGCATATAGATACAAAATACCATTTAATAAAAAACGAGATAAAAAAGGAATCCATTATTTTGAATTACATATCATCAGACCAAATTATCACTGATGTATTTATAAAACCGGCGACAAGGATAAAGCTACAACGTTTTTTCTCAAAACTTGTTAGGGAATTCGACTGAATAATTTTGTTTTTCTTTCACTGCCCTGTATGTATATAGATTTCTATATATTGAAAATACAAACCAGCGAAGTTCCACTTATGAGAAGGCTCTTACTTTTTTGCATGAATATCAGCGGAACCCCTAGGGGTAATGCTCAGAGTATATAGATTTCTATATATAAAAAAAAAAAAGAAAGCATAGAGTGCCTCGATTACAGAAAGGCTTATGGCATGGTTTCTCATTCATGGATACGTGAAACACTATTGATGATGAAGGTTGCTGAGAATGGGATAGGGCTTTTGGAGCAAGGATGGCTCAATAGAAAACGTTGCTGACAGCAAACAGAGAGAAGATGGGGCAAGTTGACATTGAATGTGGAATATTTCAAGGAGATTCGTTATCGCCACTTCTTTTTTTAATGATCATGATACCACTGAGCATCCTCTTGAAGCGAGAAACACTGGGGTATAACTTTGGATCTGTAGACAGCCTCATCCATCTACTCTTTATAGATGATTTGAAAATAGTCGGTAGAAATGAAAAGGAAACGGAGAGACTGGTAGAGCTTGTGGGAAGATACTCAGGAGACATTGGGACAGAGTTTTGGATTAGTAAATGCGCGGTGTTGGTGATAAATAGAGGCGTAAAGAAACATTTGAATGGATTAATGCTAACAAATGGAGAAACCATGAAAAAATAGAACATACAGGATATAACTATTGCGGAGTGTTGGAAGGTGTAGACTTCATGAACAGAGAAATGAAGGCAGAAATTCAGGAGGGAGTATCTTAGAAGAGTGAAACTAATTGAAAAGTCGAAACTGTATGGAGGAAACATAATGAAAGCAGTGAATACATGGGCAGTTAGTGTGTTGAGATACAGTGCGGGATTTTAGAAGTATCTGACAAACATTTACATGTCATGGATATGAAAGCAAGAAAAGTTTTAGCAATGTTTGGTATATTTCACATTGAAAGTAGCGTAGCAAGGCTGTATCAAAAGAGGAAAAACGGTGGGAGGGATTGAAAAGTGTAAAAGATAGTGTTAGAACTGAGTAGATGTCGTTCAAGGAGCATATAGTTAGAAGTGTTGAGTGGATGCTTAAGGTTGTAGCCAATGAATAGTGCTATGTGAGACCAAGGCTGATTATGTGAAACGTATAGATAGAGAAAGGGCAGAGGAAATGGTCAGTAAGAAAATGCATGGAATGTTCTTCCCGAATATATCAGAAGTGGCTGATGAAAGACCATGGCACTGGCTTAGAGCTGGCTGTCTGGCTTAGAGAACTGAAGCTTTTGTTTGTGCAGCACAAGAACAGACATTAGGAACACGATTGTTAAAAAATGTTGTTCTAGAAGAAGTTGCTGCAGAATGCCGGATATGTGGTAAGGCCTCAGAGTCAATTGCGCACCTTGCACCAGGGTGTAGTGGACTGGCCCTGAGGGAGTATCTCAAAAGACACGATCGCAGGGGACTCCGGATATATTGGGAGGTGTGTTAGAGGGTTGGGATGGAGTGTGCTGGGAAATTGTTTGAGGAGGTTGCTGATAAAGTGAGAACAAGTGAGAATGGCAAGGTAGAGGTATGGTGAGACAAAAGTGTCATAACAACCAAGCAATTGGAAGATAATCGGCCGGATTTGGTCCTCATTGACAAGGTCTAAAATAAGTGGCAGATTATAGACTTTTCAGTACCCTGGGGCAGGAATGTGAGAGAGAAGGAGAATGGCAAGTGGGACAATTATGCTTAATTTGCCTCGGATATAAGGCGTATACACGGGGTATAAACACAAATAATCCAGGTCCTGGTTGGTACACTAGGAGTAGTATCTAGTCGTCTGGATGGACTACTGAAAAAAACTACAAATCCCCGATGTTTTAGGCGGTCTTCGGACATTTGCAATTGTATGTACCAGCAACATCATTGGAAACCCCCTTAATATTTGAAGCCCCTTGGTTGAAACCGGGATAAAGGCAAATCCTCATAAAATGAGGCCTATCCCTTTCCATAGAGACGTTGATAAACGAAATCAGAATTATCAGCATTATTAGTATTATTAATATCAGTATTATCATTAATTGTATTATGAGTTGTTATCGTTATTATAATTTTTTAACGTTATTTGTTATCACCATCAGTATTATTTTATTAGTATTATTATTTTTAATTTTATTATTATTATTTGTATTAATATTTGGTAATCTCCTTATTACTATTATCATTATTATTATTTTTAATAATATGCTTAGAATTACAGTTATAATCTAATTATTAATAGGTGTTACTTTACAGTAATAAATTCAATTATTATTTTCTTTTTTCATTATGCATGCAATTACATTTAATTGAGATACACCGTCTCTTTCATAGAGTGGCAATGCATGAATAAAAATGCTCAATGATTACAAGTGCCCACATTTGTATGGGAGTGACCGACACGGCAATGATGTGGCAAACATCGCAGTTGATTTCATGTCACTGAATTTAACTGAAGACCTACTCTGGTCATGATTTAGATGTACAGAGGAACACAGTGCAAACGTTTTGATACGTCAGAACCCCATTTCCTTCAGTTTCAAATGGAAGCAGTGTCGATAATAAGATGTAAGTGATCGCCCCAAAACAGAACTAACGTGGCCTTCACTACCAATCATAGCTTACATTGATGTTTTGTGGGTGCCGTTTACCAAATCTATTCTTGCTTTTTGGTATACTTTCACGTAGCAAAGTCGGTTCACGGTGGGTCCTGCTAGTATATATATATATATATATATATATATATATATATATATATATATATATATATGAATTGGAGAAACTCTAGTGTCTGTAGGTACAAAAAATAATTATAGAAACAATTATATATATATATATATATATATATATATATATATATATGATAGAAAGCTGGATGTCTGTTGGTGTGTATGGTCACGAATAGGCTCCTATATGGTTGACTATTACAGAAAACTGATAACATATAATGATAGAAGATGTATCGAGACACAGGAGTGGGTATGTTTTTATCTGCCATAATGATGGTTCATTAAAATAATGGGGCCTGCGTACGCGCCTGGTCCACAAAGTATGGAAATAAAAAAAACAATAAAAAATAAAAAAAAACGTTTAGAAGTGTTTTTGATATTGATGTACATAATACTACTTTGATAAGTATGTTTTAACTTAAATAGGGATGGTATAATAAAATTGTGAGGTGTGCATTCGCGCCTGGCCTCCATAGAATGAAAATGCGCACAGACTTTAATAAAGACTTTTAATATCTATCTATGTAAGTATACTTTGTGAGTTATGTTTCAGTTTGAAGAAATATGGTATAATAAAATCAGGGGTGTTCGTTCGTACCTGACCTCTATAGAATGGAAATATGCCACAAAGTTTAACAAGTTTTTTTTTTTTATATACACCCAGAGAATATTGTTTAAACATGTATGGTATAATAAATTATGGTGTGTATTTATTTTTTCTCACGTTCATCATCTTTTGCTTTGGTGTTGATACCCCCAAATTCGAAGCTATCTCTTTACAACCCTTCCTTATCATAACCTATCATACTTTCATAAATCAGAGTACATTTTCTTTGAACTGTTTTAGAACCCAGTCAACGACGGATACTTTGGGTAGTATACATATAACGCTATTATTCATTATTTTATATATAAGCACTTAGACAAAAAGGTATTAATTCCCAATAGATATTTTCTGAATAATGACTTCCGACAAAGACAGATGAAAAAAAAACAAAATAAAAACAATCTAAACAAATCTCGTTATACATTATCTCACGAGAGTTAGCCAGATAAGAACATTTAACTCACATTTTCCGACGTTTGTTTTTTGCTAATTTTCGCATAATGTGCAAGTTATTTAATCGGATAGTTATTTTTTTAGTGTTGGCTTATTAATGACTATCAGACTTTTGTACGTCTTTTATTATTTATTAATGTTTTCTTGTTATCATTGGAAAATTAAGTTTTTCTTTACATTTTGCTCGGCTAAAAAATCGTTTGTTTTATTTCTTTTATTTCTTTGTTTAATGGCCTCTCGTTTATTCAGAAGAAGCTGATATATCTGTCTATTAATGGAAAAAAAATTAATTATTGATTCTTTCCCTGAGAGATTACAGGAATAGTTGCATGCAGAAAAGTGAACACAGTTACTATTTATTGCAAGTATACACGATCAGTAAAATATCTATATTTATATATTATGTGGTTGACATCACTGACACAACGGCCGATCCGTCACCTAATTGGGGTCAGGAATGGGAATTATCGAACAAAAGACTTGATGAGACGGGGTGAGGTAAGGAAAAAACTAAAATGCGGAGGGCCTATTAGATAGGTATACTCTAGCTTAGTTAAACTAAGAAAATACCTTAGACTAATCTACTCTAGTCTAAATAGTCCGATATCGTGTCAATGTTTGTTCAGGTTACTCAAAGTTCTCCGCATATTTACGTCCAAATACAACGTGAGATAAGCTTCACTCACTCGGCACAAACACGAAACTTTCACCCACACTTTTTGGAAATTTACCGGCGAAAATGTTTTCTCGTCTACAGCCTTATACGCATTGTCCAGCGCTATTTTAAAATGAGACATATCTGGGGAGCAGTGAAAGGCTCATCTCCGTCAACCTCCTTCCGTCGAGTCGACAAAACAACGTCTCTCATATTAGCGAGCAAGCAAAGAAAAAGGTAACATTACTCTCTCTATATTGTCGGTGCCTAGTTGTAACATAGGAACACCAGATCTTCAAATAAATCACAAATAAATCGAACAATTACGCAGTGGATTAAAGCGAGGTTGAGGTATTTCTCCAAGTATCTGCATCGGACACAACTGTCTCTACAAAGCCCGCTGCGAAACGTCTTTTTCCGACTCAGAAGACATTTCAAATAACCAGCCAGGTGAGCAATTCCCCATAATTATCGAAAGCTCATCCCACGTGCCAGTATCAATATTGAGCCACTTTCCACGTTCGGAAAACCGATCCTCACAACTTTTTTTTCAGGCTTTTTAAAAACTGGATCACCCAACGCATTAAGTGCACTCCCTGCTTGCAAAATTATAAAGTCCAGGGCCTGAACTGATTTACTCACGTATTTTTTTTTTCATCCTACTGAAGTGTACAGAATAGCTTCCCATTAGAAAATCTTCTGAAATAAAACATGGCTTTGAATTCAAGAAAGTAAAAGTCCAAAGATCACTTTACTACGATGGATCAGAATCAAAGTTCGAATTGTTGCCAGTGAAATGTTTAGGATATTTTAGAATTCAAAAGTCACACAAGATAATTCAGCACGACCTTAAAATAGAAATGATCCCGAGTTTAATGTAAAGGGATGACAGAAGTCTACCCCTGGTAATGCGACAAGCCTAGAACGCTAGCTGACAAAGAATTGAACATATTAAGAGAACATTATTTATAGAAAGGAAAAGACAACATTACCTCTTTATATACTGAGTTGATATCTTTTAAACGTACGAATCTTATTACAGATAGAATAATGACCGCGACTTTTCCAAAACACATTTCTACTTAGAAAGAGATGAACATAATTTTCTCTAATTGTGGGCTACCAAATTACAACAGTTTCCAATGTAGATACACACATTTCCAAAGCCACTCCATTTAAAATGTGGAAAGACTCGTTAATGGATATACATTTTTATTTAGATGTATTTTTCACACTACCACAAATAGTTAAAACTTTCTTGTCGATTGTTATGACACGGTACCTGCAATTACGAATTTATCAATCAATTTTAAGCACAAATGTAACGCCCAGAGTCACATTGAAAAGGTATTCGATGAGAGTGGAGTAAATGCTATTATTTTTAAGAGAGGTTTTTGAATAATACAAGTAAAATGTTCTGGAAATTCTCTTCTACTCCCAAAATAAAATAAAATATTTTTTCTGTACGAGCAACCACTAAACATGATGCAAGTATAAACTAAAGAAATCTCGTGTATCCGAATGAAACTGTGTTCGATATTAAAGAAAATAGAAAATTATATTATTTAAACAGTGTAGCCCCATCTAAAACCGCATTCTATAATTTACGAACATGGTACAAAATTATTGGCCACTGCAATATTCCAGATATCAAAAAGTTGCCGAGTATTGCTTACGGAATTAAAATAAACACTTCAAACATCTTAAAAACTGCGATGTGTGTACACAACGTTACATGCCAATGCACTTAAAGGGTATGCCAGGAAAAATGGACACATAAATTTTATCACTGGTACATTGTGATGTAGTGGTTCCGTCTTTCTACTAACTATAAAATACTTGGTTAACGTAGCCTTTCCTTGGAGCAGTAACGTGAATCCGCTTTGATAATGGTGCAGAATTCATTAATAAACATTTTAGACATTGTTAAAGATCCATCCTATCAAACATGTATAATCAGCCGTTTATTCACATCACCAACATGGAACTGTTGAAAGATAATGGCGGCCACTTTTCCACATTACATTGAATCCAAATTCCCGACCTCAATACTCTGGACGTATTGATTAATAACCGCTGAATATCCTTCAAAAAACAACCCAGAATCTTATTTGAAGCTTTATTAAGTAGAATTCCAAAATTGCACAGATTACATGTACTTGATGCAACGTGCTTTTCATTTATAGATAAGTAAAACAAATAAAATATAAAACTCGGTAAAGGTATATCTTTTGTGTACGACAAAAACAACCCAGCAAAGTATTATTTCCAGACAAAAATAAAATAGAAATAATCTGATGTGCAAACATCAGGCAGGTTTAAATTAATGGACTAAAATCCACCATATGAAGAGAATGATTTAATATTTCTCCAAATTTAAAAATCAAAGGATGACAATTAATTCGCCGTTGACGAGGACAGCGATGATACTGATAGTAAAGTCGAAAAAAGAACAGCAGAACGTTACATAAAAATTAGTAAAAGCGATCCGATTTTCATGTGATCAACAATTTAGAGAAATATCAAGTCGACTATTTCTGTTTTATGGATAAGACGCCAAAAGCTTTAACGAAGTAATTAATTCAGAATATTGTCAGCAATAAAATAAATACCAATGGAAAGTGAAACAAATGCTTTAACAAGAAATAATACTCATTCAGTAGTGTCTCTTCCAAGTGTTTAACCTGTCATTTCTTTTCGATCGGTATTTAAAAAAATACTACAGCGCCGGACGTTGCACGGTACAATGCGAAATTTGTTTCTAAAGAATACTCTCAGGTTTACGGCATTATAACATTTTTCTACGTTTTAACTGATTACAAATCTTACAGCAACTAGAATTTTATGGCCAATCGCATTGCAATATAATCTTTACTTCCCTCAAATGGACGGTAAACTTCTCATTTAAATGCCCCAATAGACTGTTAAATTTATATTACCTCTCGCGAGAAATTCATAATAAAAATAAAAATAGCCTGTGGAGGTGTAACAAGTTACTGCCCGGTCTAAAATAAAGTCGTCGAATTTGGAATAAAGAATTCATGATTATATGATAGAATAAGAATTCAAACAATGGCCAGAATGCGCATGCTAGTATAACCAAAACAAAGAGAACAAACTACTGTTTTTAGTTTTATGGCTAGATGAAATTTTAATTGCATCAAATTGTGACATAATAGAAAACGTTGTTACGAACAGATAAAATTAAAAACTCAAAATGACCGATCTTTGCCAGATACCATGGCTTGTGGGCATGCAATTTACTCACGAAACAAATTATTAAAATGTGTCACTCGAGGTACATTGACAAAATCCTATTTGGATACAGACTCGTAAATAATTGATGATAAACTATACTGAAAGATAATTGTTTTAAAAATTATATAATAAATGACTGCTAGGAAATCTCACATGATTTCACAGGAGAAAAGATAGGATGGAACAATTAAACACTGGATATCGTTTGTGACTATCAAAACATTAGGCAATTACTTCATCAAATATAAAAAAGCGAAAAGCCGAGGAATATATAGTGCTTGAACATTCTGCACAAGATACACTATACCTAAAATAAATTATAAAGACTGTTTTTTATCTTGAATTAACTGAAACCTTCGAAGTAATAATTTGTGATAATCATGTCAGCATAGTCTTAGTAAACATAAAGATATTAAACAGAAAATATAAAGTAAAAACGAAATCAACTATTGTAAATGACATAGCATCATAAGAAAATATAGTAGATGTATTTACAAAATTGGCGAGAGAAATATTATTGAAAAGTTTTGCCTCTACAAGTGTCGGAATTCGAAGTAAAATTAGTATCACTAGCACAGTGTTGATATAAAAATCAGAACAATTATCCTGATCAAGACATACAACAACATCTATTTTGTTTGTATAAACAATGTAACATTCCAAACGTGTGACAAATATTTCCACTTTTACTAAAATAAAAAAAAATCAAATGACAAAAATAAACAAACAGAAATTAAAACAAATCAAAACTCACTTCTGTGAAAACATTTTCTCTTTATTTCTGTATGAATATTATTTAACAAGCTGATTTTAAGACGGGCATAACTAAATTAACATTTGTTTTATTACATTTTCACCCCAAACAAGGCGAATTGTCACTTTGGTGTAGGGGGCTACTATCAGGGGCAATAATTACTGGGGTACTATGTAGGGATTTGGGCAGCAAGATGTCGGTTCACGTTACACTTGAACTTCTGCATGTCAGTACAGTTGGGAAGCAGCGACCTTGAATGGAATTCCAGAGTCTAGCGGTTCTGGGGAAGAAACTACTGGAGTAGAAATATCTTTTACATCTAGGGATCTTTACTGTGTCGGGGTGGGATTTATATGCCTGTCGGATTTGTCGATGGTGTTTACGTCGTGGGTCTGCAGTTCGCCAGAACATTCACCATTAAAATACTTGTTTAGCAGACAGAGGGATGCAACATTTCGTCGATGGGACAGAGGCTGAAGCTTAGAGTCCAGTTCAGGGCATATCAGATTGACGATTCTCTTTTGCACCTTGCCTAGGAGCGTGAGACTAGTAGCCGATGCACCAGCCCAAATGTGACAACAATACTCCATACATGGTCGAATGGTGGACTTATAGAGGTACACGATATTTTCGGATGTTAGTAGTTTTCTAGCACTGTAGAGAGAGCCTACCTTCTTTGCAGCGGCCCTAGCAATGCTTTCGACGTAATTGTTCCAACTCATGTTTCATGTGAACGTTAATTCAAGGAGTTTGAAAGATGTAATCTCAGATAAAGAGTCACTTGCCATTGCTATTGATGGTAGAGAAGGTTTCTTGTAATTATTGAAGAAAACCAGTTTAGTCTTGGCAGCATTGGATGTGACCATCCATTTTTGTCCCCATTCCACTACAGATTGAAGGTCATCCTCTAGTTTTTTTTTACATTTCTTTAGATATGTGTTCATTTGTTTTCCTGCCGTGCCTGTTATATAGTGTGGTGTCATCAGCATATATGGCCATCTCAGAGGCAATTTTGTTATGGAGGAAATTAATGAATATTATGAACCATAGAGGTCCAAGGATAGACCCCTGAGGCACTCCCGCATTTATATCATATTGTTTAGATGTACGACCATCGAGGACAACCTGGAGTTTTCTCTTATCTAAGAAGGATTAAAGTATGTTAAGTATTCTACCAGTGATACCGCATGATCTTATTTTCCTGAGGAGACCCTCATGCCATACCCTGTCAAAAGACTTAGATATATCTAGAGCTACACTCTGCCCACCCCGCTTTGTCAAGTGATTAGTATATACGTTCAGAGATTACAGTGAGGATGTCTGCTGTGGAACGGGCTTGTCTAAATCCATATTGTTTGTCAGTCAGAAGTTTAGCATCTGTAAGGTGATGGACTAGAGCATGGTTAATTATGGTCTCAAATATTTTGGCGAAAAGTGGGAGGAGGCTAATGGGGCGATAATTTAATGGGTCAGTTCTTTCGTCAGAATTCTTGAACACTGGTATCACAGCAGCAGTTTTCCAGCAGCCCGGAAAGCACGATTCATTCAGGCATTTGTTGCAGAGTTTGGAGAGAACTGGAGCTACTTTAACTGAACACATTTTAATAGCACAACTAGGATGAGATCGGGTCCACATGGTTTTGAAGTTTCAAGGTTTTTTTTTTATGATAGCATGTACCTGAGCAGGGGTGAGTTTTAGATCCTCTAGCGTGGCGTCTGTCCGCAAAGGAAAGTCAGGTAGGGGGTGGATGGAGGGTCCACTGTAAACTTTGAGGCAAACCGACTGGCAAGCATGTTAGCCTTCTCGGTTGCTGAGCAAACAACATCGTGATTGTTGGTTAGTGGGGGAATTGTTGATTGCCCATTATTTACTACGCTGTTGTAGATTTCCAGTAGTCTTTAATTCCTAATTTTTGTGCTTCAATGCGTTTTTTAGTGGATTCAGTAAATTCTTGCTAAGCTGTCGCTATTTCTTTCTTAACGTTACTTCTTGTTCCTATATACTTCTGTCTGTTTAAACTGGACTTATGTCGGCTAAGTCGGTGGTATCCATGCTGCCTTTGAGCAATGGAAGTTGCGCGAGTAGAAGTAAACCATTGGGGAGAGTGGGGCTTGTTATAAAATTTCCGCATATGAACTACGTTTTTATTTAAATTTTAAGTTATTCTTCTGTTTTCTATCGCAGAAAAAAAATTCACGGTTGTGTTAATTTCGGACAATTTATCTTGCCTAAGTATTTATCTCAAGCTTTCTTTAGTTCAGTGCGCGGAATTAATCATTTATTAAAGCTGCGGCAGAACCTGGTTGGCTTTTTGCTTGTTTTGTAGGGAGGATTTAAAACTAGGAAATCAAAGGAAACAAAAATAAAGGCTATAAATATATATTTAAATTATCAAAATACACATAATTACATATACCAAAACTAAATAAAGAAGAGAAGAAATAACAAAGTTAGCATTTTTAGGATGAGAATGTGAACATTATTTGTTTCTAATGTACCGGAAATGAGACAAGGATTTTCCTTTTTTTATATTTTACTTCACAAAAAAGAGTAAATGCCGTTTTACGAATATATGTTGCATGTATAAATATAAATATATATATATATATATATGTGTGTGTGTGTGTCTGTGTGTTTCTGTGTGTATGTGTGTGTGTTTCAAGGGGATTGTATGACTAAAATTTAAAATTGCGTTCCGTTCTCATGCTCATCTTAATAAATGGATTCTTTTTTTTTTTTCACATGCTTAATTTTAAGATCTAAATAAATGATATACAGCTTTTTTTGTGCTGGAATTTCTTTTTATTTTACATATTTCAATGTATATATGTATATATATATATATATATATATATATATATATATATATATTTATATGTGTGTGTGTTTATGCAATAAATATTACTTTACAGCAGCGTAACTTTAAAATTGTATTTACTGATGTGCTTGACAACATTGTTTTATTACAAAATAAAACAATGTGTACATGACACAATTGTAATATATGTTTGTATTTAGCCATAACATTTAATGTCTTGGGTAATAAAAGCTGGCAATATTGACGATACTTTCTAAACTGAAGGGCATATTTTTCTCTTTAATAAACTAAATAAACGGCTATGTGGCAACAAGGGCCAATCTGGTCAAGTCATCTATGCACGACGGTTACCATGTTCGTAGGGGCATTAAACTAGCTTGTATCTATGGTCCTTGAAAGGTTTAACATTATCCATTGCAGGTATATAAGTCTTGGTTGCAAAATGTGAAATTTAATATAAATAATTTTTCTCATCAGATTCTGAGGAAACAACGTTCAATCTATTGAAAATAATTTTAATCGATAATTTATGTAATTTATAATTTATTGCACGTCCAAAATGTGCACCATTATACGAAAGTTTACAAGTAAACTATGATATTATAAACTAGCCACTCCCAATATGTGATCTCCTCTGCATAAATCTTTGATACTATCCCCAAAATAAAAAGGACAGTTTACAAAGAGAAATACTAACTTAAACAATAATATATGAAATAGTAGTCGAATTGGAAACATAAAACCTTTTCATAGCCGAAACCTACGCAAGTTCTGTACTATACACTGTTTTAATAACCACTCGTTTTTGGTAATCCCAGCCACATAAAAACACACAATCTCTATTGTAGTAATAATATGAAAAGGAAAAAAATAATTATTAAAATTATCATATACATAAAAAAAATTCTTTACACGGTGGTCACCACTTATCAAGGCCCGGAAGCCATTAACATATAAGGGTTATTGCAAGTACATTACGTTAGTGTGGAGATTTGATGAAGTGTTTACTTAAGGGGGCGGTTCATTAGGAATTTGTTAAAGTTAAACTTGAACACATCCCAGTTGTAGTCAGGTGGGAAGCAAGCAGACGGAACAGAGATCCACAGGCGTGCAGTTATAAGAAAGAAGCTGTGTTCATGGAATCCACGTTTTGATTTAGGCACAAATAAAGATAGGGGGGGGATTTTACAGTCGATTCGGCTAGACGGGTGTTTTTCTTGAACGATGTGAGAGGGGGGACCAGAGATTGGAGTTCAGTGGAGCACCTGCCATGGAAATAACGATAATACGAGGATAGGCTCGCAACGCCTCTTCTGTGGGAGAGAGGTTGCAGAGTAGAAAAATGGGCATCCCCCAAAAAGCCACGAAGTATATTTTGTACTCTGTCAAGGCAGGATAGAATGTTTTTAGCAGCTCCTGTCCAGATATGGCAGCAGTATTCCATCCTTGGATGTACTTGGCTTTTATATAGATAGAGAATTGCATCAGTAGCGAGATATCTTCTGGAGCGGTAGAAGGCACCAACCATCCTTCCAGCGACCTTGGCAACAGACTTGATATACGAATTCCATTTCAGATCAGGAGTAAAGGTCAAACCCAGAAGCTTGTCAAAACACGGGGCCTCTCTCAGACAAGAAGCATCCATTACAATTGATGCCGCATGGGGATCAGAGCGTTGATGATGTAAGGATAGGAGTTTGGTTTCAGATGCATTAAAGGTAACAGCCACGTCCCCCCCACTGAACCACGCTCTCGAGATCAGAGGAGAGAGAACTTTGTTATTTACAACCTTTGATGTGTTGCCGTAGATGGTCGTGTCATCCACATAGATGTAAACGAATGATTTAAGCATGTGCTTAGGGAGGTCATTGATGTAGATCAAGAAGAGAGTTGGGCCCAGGATTGCCCCCTGAGGGACTCCAGCATTAATACTGCAGGCCTCTGATTTTTGTTCATCTACCACTACTGTTATGAACTTATCGGAGATAAATGATTTAATGATTGGGAAAACATTTCCAGTTATACCGTAGCCGGAAATCTTGTGAAGTAGACCGTTATGCCATACCTTGTCGAAGGCTTTTGATATGTCAAGAGCAATTGCCTTAGAAAGAAAGTCTTTGTCAAGAGATTCACTAATCATGTGAGGTATAAGCGTCATCACATCTGCGGTAGATCTTGCAGAGCGGACACCATATTGTGTGTCACTAGGAAGGTTGTTTCTGCTGAGGTGGTTGATTATGTCTCTATTTAATATGGATTCCAGCAACTTACTCATAACACATAGGAGACTTACTGGTCTGTACTGAGAGGGAGATGTCTTATCACCTGAATTCTTTAATACAGGGCAAACTGATGAGGTCTTTGGGGGAGTCGGAAACCGCTTCTCCTTAAGGCAGCGCTTAAATAGTTTCGTAATTATGGGAACAAGTTCTGGTTGAAGCTTTTTTAACACTATAATTGGGATGCCATCAGGACCAGTTGCTTTACTGGAATCAAAGTTCTTGATTAGCTTGGCGACCTCATGCACTGATATTTGTATGTTACCTAGCGTGGTCTGTGTTATAGGCGGAAATATGGGGAGTTGATGGCCTTCGTCGCATAGGGTAGAATTAGCTGCAAAGTTCTTTGCAAATAGTTTGGCCTTGTCTGACGCTGACGATATGACCTCTGGTTCATTGATAATTGTTGGGATAGAACGAACATTTCTGTTCAGGATCCTATTTTTTATTTGCCAAAACTAGTGGGAACCAAGCCGCTGATCAGCTACCTTGGATTTAACAGACTGGGCGTATAGCTCTCTTGCATTTTTTATTACTCATTTACAGTGGTTGCTGGCAGTCCTGAAAGCAGCTTTAGTCTCAGTGCATCTATTACGTTGGTAGCTATGGAAAAAGTGATTTCTGTGCGCGATAGCAGCAGCACATTCTGGGTTTACCATGGCTGGCTGTTAGGATTTTGTTGGAATTATTTAGATTGTATGAATTTGTCTATGCCTACAATTAACCATTCGGTCAG
This sequence comes from Euprymna scolopes, assembly GCF_053919585.1. Classification (NCBI taxonomy): domain Eukaryota; kingdom Metazoa; phylum Mollusca; class Cephalopoda; order Sepiida; family Sepiolidae; genus Euprymna; species Euprymna scolopes. Next base: position 33,474,343 of record NC_136497.1, read on the forward strand.
ATCTGATACTATAAAGGCCACTTCATTTTTACACATCGAGTGCAGATGTAAATCAGATATGAATGTACGGAAGTTATCCCAGTCAGCCATAGAGTATCAGTATACAGTACGGTGGAGGGGTACGTTTGGGGACATATTACATTTCATTTTTATCTTAACTGATACAACGGAGTGGTCGGAGGATCCTAGAGGAGAGTGAACGGAACATGAACATAGATCAGGGGAAGTTGAGAAAAAAGGTCTAGGAGGCTTGCATATTGACCGGGTGTATCGGACACACTGGTGGGTTCGCGAACAATCTGAGTGAGGTCATAAGCAATGGCAAAATCATGACAAAACCTCCATTCATCGTCTGTCTCATTTGAATAGGTCAGCCATTCCACGTTATGGACGGGAAGTCACCACAGATGTGAAAGTTAGCCGAGAGATGTGCAGACAGGATGTTGTCTATTTTCTCAGATATGCTCTTAAAGATAGTAACTCCGCTGTTGTGGGGCCGATAAAGGGCAAATATAAATGCAGTCGTGTAAGCAAGTGCAACCCGGAAGAAAATATAGGGTAAGTTAGGATATCCTCTAGAGATATCCCTGCCACACGGGGAGCCATTTTTAATGCAGGCATAAATTCAATGCCCATGGAGATCTTGGGGATCAGATGTAGCTGTTAAATTAGAGTATTCGTTAATTATGAAATCATCTATGGAACTGGTTGCCCCTATTCCAGTTTCACTTAGAAATAATATGTCCGGTTTCGTCTCCTGTAATTGGGTTTTAACCTCTGGAATGTTTGAACGTAGACTCCTGATGTTGAGAAAGAGACCTGGTAGTAGGGGTCTACTTTGGAAGATGGGGTTCTAGGTTTATTTCAGTTTTTTTTCTGGAGATATTTCATGTTGAGGTTGAGGTATTATTTCTCGATATAAAGGTTTCTGTATCAAAAAGAATAAAAACAGATCTTGTGTCTTGTATTTTATCTCTGCTTCATATTTTTTGTGTGTTGAAATTTGGTCGGGGTTGTTTGGCTCAAATGTTATTTTGTCTTTTTAGTTTGGCACTGGTTCATCTTATCTTTATTTTAAACCAGAATGAATTTATTTTCGCATCACATATCAAATCTTCTGTTTTATTTCTTGATGCGAAATGATTCGATTATCTTTCTTTTGAAATGAAATTGACAAAATCATCAAGAAAACTCTTTCTTTGTCCTTGCAATCGTGTCATAATATTTATTTGCTTTTATGCCTCATATTTTTTAGTCATAAGTTTGTCTTCACTCGAAATGCTATATTATTTGTCTAACGCCTGCATATTGCAATAAATATATATTCACCTGAAACTACGAATATTATGAAGACGGTCAATAGATGTATAATATAAATTTATATGTGCATGCTGGCAAATAACTTATTACTTATAACGTGACCACATTATGGTGCCACGCCCAAAAAATATCAGAAATAATCGATACTTTAGTCGTTAACAACACAGACTGACACACTAGGAAGTAAGTTCGAATCAGCTTGATTCCTAGAAATTTTTTTCACAAAGGGGCATCGACAACATTCACGTGGTTGCTAACGCAAGTTACAGATATACTTGGAAAAAGAATTCTTAATAGGAAATACTCGAGGAACCGACTGCAAAAAACCCTTTATGATTGAACTCAATAAATAAATAAAGCGCAAATCTAATTTCTAATTTTTATAAAATAACGCAGCAAAATTAGACCATTAAAAAACTGGGTGTTGCATGAATTAAACAAAAAAGGAATCAATTATTTTGATTTATTAAAACCAGTTTGTATTTTTGACGTTCTTTAAGATCACTCTTATTATATTTAAATTATTTTTATCATAATCTATTTTAATTAAAGAATGCGATTTCGGCGATGTCTGGGTATATTGTATACCAAATATAAATAAAGACAAGTTGTGAATATGTGCTCATCATTCAGAAACCTATGCGTATGCACAGTAGGTATTTTAGACATTTCGTATTTGCTGAACAAATGAAAATAGCCGTCGCCTTAAATTGGACCAGAATATAATAAAAGGTCATATATTTAAAAGAGTATGAACACTACTTAATATGAATATAAAACATCGATGTTTTAAGCATAATGGAACTAAGAATGTAATATTTGTATATGGCTATTACGCCAGACGAACACCAAGTGTCGTAGGTTCCAGGCCGAATATGACAAGAGTAAGTTTTTACTCATTTGATTATAAGGTCATCGGTATGAGTATTTTTCTTATTGTATCCTATGATTTTGATACTGTAGCAGAGTAACCTACTTACGTAGGTGACAGGAAATTTTCGAAATGTGTAAATGCTTGTGTCTATAAATAAAGGTAATATTTGATAGAAATATTTATCTTATTACTCCTTGTAATCCTGATTAGCACTAAGAATGAAAAAAAAATGAAAGTTGCACTCTGCATGCATATTACTGACAGTAAATTGCAAAATATGGTTTGAAAGAAAGTTAAAGGTAAATTGCGGCTTAGCATATACGTATAAATGTATTCGAATCTCTCGTGCATAAAAGCGACAATCAATAAGGTCAGCCCCTGGCAAAAATGTAGAACCATGTGAATCTACCACCAGGTACAAGCGGTACTGTTTACTCGATGATAAGAGGTTTAATATTAATATTATTTTGTGATAAAAAAAAAACTATTTGAAGCAATGTATTTCATACAAAGACGTGTTTATTTATGAAAATATTATTTTATTTTCAGTGCAATGTACATACAATTCTAATTATATCTCGTCTTACGTTTGACGGTTGCATATTTAATGTGGGCAGTGCTAAAATACAAGTTCAGATTACTTATATCGTTTTCTTGGTCAGGATTGATATCAGGTGATCATACCATTACCGTTTATTAAGGCAAACTTTACATTTAAAATTCTATGAACATTTCAGAGTTTCCCAGGTTCGACAATTTACACATGGGGAACGTTGTAGGTTACATCGACCAAAACGCTGTAATAATAGCAGGCATAATAAATTAATTTTAATACTAGCTGTAGACATTTATACAGACGATATTTCTGTCAGTCCTTATTTCAAAAGGTTGTCATTTAATAGCACTTAATTGATAACCGCGTAGTAAAAATGGTCGCATTCAAAGAGTTTTCATTTTCAGTCGTCTCATTCCGATTTCCTAATGTTGATTTTCCATTTTCCTCGTGATTAATAGTAAACGCCATAGGCTTACACGACTGAATATTTATCACGGCTTCACTTGTTAAAACGGGACACATTCGATTGCCGATCATGTCGGAACCTATATGCTGATTATGCCCCTCCGTCATCATTTAGATCCGCTATTCGTACGCAAATGAAAATCAAAGCAATTAAGAAAACGGCAATTGAAAACACGCCTATCCTCCTTCTACGGATACCAGAGAACGGCACATAAACAAAGTCTTACATACTTCCGTTTTCTTGCGCAATAAGGACACTCTCGCTTTAAATTCCCATTAATGGAGTTTTCCACTTTATCTCAGCACTGACTGTTAATGGATTTCGCTGTTATCACCTGTGAACATTACCAGACGATTCAATTAAACGATCATGGTGGTTTACAAGTGATTCGTTTTATTATTTGACTCTTATTTATTGGTTTAGATCTCAAGCGGAAAGATAATCATCATGGTCGATAAAGAGTTCAGGAATGGGAAAGTCGACCGATTATCGTATGCGTCGTCAACCTCTAACACTGTGAACACAAACTGGTATTTATATAT